>NC_083369.1:145004791-145307821 GCF_030254825.1 Meriones unguiculatus
TGTAAAAACAAAACAAAAAACAAAGAAATGGCAAAGACACAGGTCAAAGACAAGGTCATCAATATAAAAGGATATAAAATTGAATTTTTTCACTTTGAGTAATTCAATTTCAAATATACAGATTCTCTTCAAATCAGATATCCTGTGACAGGTCACAGTACATTCCAGAAGGAAATGCAGCAAACTACACAATTGTTTAATACACCATATTTTAAACAATGGAATGTGGCAATGTTACTCCAAAGCAGTGTTTCTTCAATCTAGGAACTAGTAAGTCAAAAGCTTCCAGAAAACTGAAGGGTGAGAGGCCCAGGCTTATTAAAGTTAGTTAGGAACAGGGCCTCAATACTTTTATTAGTTCCCAAGGGATTTTTACCCAATTCAGAAAAGCACTGCTCTATCAAGTGCTGGGTTTGTACTTGGTTAGTGCTTAAGGCCTCCTGGAAAGGAAAAACTGGCAATGGCAGGCAAGAGACTTGGCCAACAGGAATACTTTTAAAGCAGAGCCAAACCTTGTGTATCTCAGTTACATCCAATCTCCTTGGTCTGTGTGACTACCACAAAGTTTTCTACTTCCACTTAGTGCCTATTACCTTTGTGTATTCTTCCAATATAAGTGCTATGAACCCAGGTGTTATTTCCAGAAAAGAAGAACATAGTTTATGTGCAGAATAGGAGGAGATGATGGAGAGAGGGTAGGATTGGGAGGGAAGGAGGGAGGGGAATACAGTTGGTATACAAAGTGAATAACCTGTAATTAATATAAAAAAATAAAAATTTAATTTAAAAAAAAGAAAAAAAGAATGTGATAACTTAGCTGCAAATAAAAAGAAAATTTGTTGGATGAAAAGGAGATTACCGCTAAGCCTCACACTGAGTTCAATCCCTGGGACCAATATAGTAGAAGAAAAAAAAATTATCTTACATTGTTCTCTTACCTCCACATCCATGTTATAGCATGCGCAGGCATATGTATACACACACATAATATTTTTAAATCTTTGGATAAATAAATTTATTTATTAAATTTACTAATTTATTTATCCAAATTTATCAATAAATAAATTGATAGAAATCTGCAAGTATTAAAATTACAAGAATGTTGAAAGTGGTACTTACTTGTATATAAATCTAACTCCAGTGAGAATACAGTTCAAGTATTGAAACAGGTTTGCAATATACACAACTTATATACATAACTTGGTACTTATTTCCCTTAAGTACCAAGGAACTACCTGAATTAATAGTTAGGAATGGTGAATTCTGAATGTGCTTTCCCTCTTTCATTAGGAAACTTGGGTATGTATTAACCTCCCAGGGCTTCCTGTATTTCTTCCTAAACCAGAGATTATTCTATTACTACCCAGTTTGTAGGGGATATTTAAACTAAGCAATTAATGACCTGGGTACCTTAAAAATACCCAGTGTTTTGCCAATGTTTATTATAAGATCCCAGGTGTAATAATGCTGCTACAGAAATTTCTTTCATTGAATTAGATGTTGTTTCACTATAATCATGATCTTTTAATGAGAAAATAAGTTCCTTGCTATCAATTGAACAAAAATAGCATTTTCACTACTTGAAATATTCCAGTCTAAATCACTGAATATAAAGAATGCATATAAAAAACAGAACCACGTTCATCCTGAATACAGTTTGTATTTAACTACAAACTAGTTCCCAACCTGTTCTTCACACAGATATTGTTGTCCACAAATGAAGTTGTATAGGTGATGAGTAACGTATGGTATATGCTCAGGACCAAAGAAATCAACCTACTTCTAGTTTAGAAAGTCGTCAAATTAAATGAGGTTTCAGCTTTTCCTGTGGAAATTGGGAACAATAATTGCATCTCCATTGATGGGCTATGAGCAAAGTCCACACTTAAGGAGTAGTGAGCTCAATGTCTTAGTAAACTAAGTGCTAATAAACCTTGCACTCATATCTTCGCAATGTCATTTGGCATCTATGGATTGTAGAGTATAACCAGTCTACCACTTAGCTACTCATCATATCACAATCCTGTCTTCATAAGTTCTATTCTAGTGGCCTAAATAGCTAGGGAGAACATTCTATACAAACTCAATGACTGGCTCTTTGGTCTCCCCACCCCCGAAGGGAGGAGGAGTCCTGTTAGGCCACAGAGGAGGGCTTTGCAGCCAGTCCTGAAGATACCTGATAAAACAGGATCAGATGAATGGGGAGGAGGTCCCCCCTATCAGTGGACTTGGAAAGGGGCACAGTGGAGATGAGGGAGGGAGGGAGGGAGGGACTGGGAGGGAATGAGGGATTGGGACACGGCTGGGATACAGAGTTAATAAAATGTAACTGATAAAAATAAAATAAAATAATAAAAAAAGAACATTCTATAAATCCTTAATTTTGATATTCATGTGTCCAAAAGCCTCTCCTGAGCTAACATAATCTCTTTATCAGTGTTAAACCATTGTTAGCTTTACTCACTTTCCTAAGATATTTGTGTGCTTGTGTGTAGATGTGTGCATAATGAGGTAATAGAAAATTCTTATATCCAGTCTTTTTCTTTCTTTTTCCTTTTTCACCCTTTCTAACTTACAGAGATTCAACGCTCTTCGGATCTGTAGCAGCAGGAAACATTTCCACCTTCAATATGGTTCTGCCATCTGTTGGAAGACCAGCTTTGGAGCATCACTTTCTCTCCATTATTCTTTTCTACTACATAGGTATGTTCTCAAGAGTCTCATGGCATCATAGGCAATTATGGTTGCTATTTACTGGGTGCTGACTCTGAATGCTTACATTTAATTCCTTGAGGAGTGTATGATTATCCCATTCTATAGATGAAGAAATCCAAGGCTCTAGGAGAGTAAGTGAATGAGCAAGAAAAAAAATGGGCTAGGGTTTGATATTAGGTGAACTCTGCCTGTATCTAATACCAAGGTCCTTTCTCTCTCTGCTGATTTATGGTCATGTCATGAGGAGATATTTGAATATGAAGGATGGTTAAAGCATTTTTCAGCCAGGCATGTTGTGCTCACATCACTTCAGTTCACTATAGCCACATTCGCAGAAATTGCTTAGGAACCTGCCATACTTGGGCTGGGCTCACATCCAGCTCTGGGCTGTACCAGGGGGAGCAGTGCTTCTATTAAATTAATGTGCTTCTATATGAGCACATCATTCTAGCCACCTGAGAATAGAAAAAGCCTTATCAAGAGTTTGCTATTCATCTTAAGCCACTTTAATCCCCTCTGGTTTGATGCAAATTCATTTCATTAATAATTAACAGTACTTGGCAATGCTTTCTCCGAGTCCCAGTTCTTGGTCGGTGTTCCACTTTGCTGAACCTGAGAGAAATCAGGGTCAAACAAAGGCAGAAAAGAAAATGAGAGAGCCAGCATCTGGCACTAACCCACCCACCCCAATCCCTTTGCAGAAAACAAGCTAACCATTGAAGCAATAAATACTGACATTATCTGTAAGGGAGTGTGGATGATCCCTGTACTTTGTCTTCTTAAATATTATATTCTTTTAAAATTATTTTTTTTATTTTTTACATTAATAACAGTTTATTCACTTCATATCCCAGCTGTAGCCCCCTCCCTCATCCCTCCCCAATCCCACCTGCCCTCCTTCATCTCCTCCCATGCCCCTTCCCCAGTCTACTGATAGGGAAGGTCATCCTCCCCTTCCATCTGACCCAAGCTTATCAGGTATCTTCAGAACTGCCTTTCATAATCTTCCTCTGTGGCCTAGTCATTTTTCTCCCTCCCTCAGGGAGAGGTGATCAAATAGCCAGTCACTGAATTCATGTCAGAAACAGCCCCTGTTCTCTTTATTAGGGAGCTCATTTGGAGACTGAGCTGCCACAGACTACCTCTGTATAAAGGGTCCAGGTTTTCTCCATGCATGATCCTTGGTTGAGTGTCAGTCTCAGAAAAGACCCCTGGGCCCAGATTTTTTGGTTGTGTTGCTCTCCTTGTGGTGCTTCTGTCCCTTCCAGGTCTTTCTATCTCCCCATTCTTCCATAAAATCCCCTGCACTCTGCCCAGAGTTTAAGCCCTGACAGTGTGACTATAATATTTATTCATTTGGAATAAATATTGTAGACTAGTCTCAGCCTTGGCTATGAATCAGAATCACCTCCAGGACTTAAAAATGCATATTAAATTTTCTCAAGTTGAAAGAAATGTATCTTATGATTCAGTAATTTCATTTGTGGCTATAGTACCAAGAAATACATGCACATGTGTACTGAATAATGCACCATGATGTTCACAGCAATGTATAGTAGTTCCAAACTGGAAGCTATCAGATGACCAGGAATAAAACAGAAAGTATATTTTCACGCAACGGGATAATGTACAGGGCATAATGGATGGCAGGCAACTATATACAACGATAGAGAAGATGTTCAACATGTGAAATATTGAGGATAGAAGTGAAGCTCATATATGCAATAATCCCAAATAAAAACATGGCTTCAAGAAGGACATACTGCGTTATAATACCTAAACAAAGAACAAAAATTAAGCTAATATAGAACAATGATTAGTATTAGAGGTGAGGAATTAGAAGTGCTTAAGGGGATATATATTATCTTCCAATAAAAGGTCAACATATAGCCTCCACACATAGCCTCACTTTTTCTTCAGTTCCCACATTCAACATCCCAATATCTCTAGCTTTCACCAGCTTTCTGGAGTTTACAGTAAACTTCAGGGGTAAAGCCATCTAATTCTACTGCCATCTGTATGATAATAAAATTAGTCATTGAAAAAGTCAAATCAATTTATTGAGCAGAAGCATAAATTGAGAGTTCATTAAACTCACTTCTAACCTTGAATGAGGAACTACAGAACTTAAAGAGGAACTTAAAGAGCATTTTTTCCTGTAAGTCCTAATAAGTATGTTATTACCTGTATTTTTGTAGTAACAGTAAAATGATCATAGTTATCAAATGTACAACATTTTGTAAATAGCTTACACAAATTCATTCATTTAATGCTGAGGACAACTATTTCAGCTATGTGATATTATACTTATTTGACAAATAATAAAATTGAAGAACAAAGTAAAACAGCTTGAACAACAACCGTTTACAATGAGTAAATGCTACAACAGGATCTGGATTCTATCAACGTGGTTTCAGTGACTGTGTTCGTCACTGTATTCCACATTTTGTTTTGCTTACTGTAATTCTGACATTTTTAGTGGAGTACATTTAATATATTTAGAGGAAACGATCTACTTGAATATTGGCATGTGGTAAATATCACTCGTGAAATCACCCAAAGCAATCAAACAAATAGTACATTCATCATTCTACTATTGGAAAACATGGTATGCGGGGGGTGAGGGCGTTGACCTCAGGGAAGTTTCTGTGGTGTTCATTCATTTGCATGCACTCAGGAAACACAGTAGTGGTCTGGTGTACCTGATGGTGAGTGCAGGTAAGGACAAGATCCAAGGCCCCGAAGACCTTCTCATCTTGTAGGCAAACAAGAAAGGGACAAGTGCAGCTGCACGGGAAATCACGAGACATAAAAGCATATAAGAGTGGGGCCTTCTTCCTTAAGGTCAGGGACAAAGGCCTTTCTCAAGAAGTGAAGATTGTTTAACATCTGAAAGAAGAGGAAGATAAAAAGGCAAAGGCAGGTAAGGCTGTAGAACGAGCCTTGTGTACCTTTTCAAACAGATACAGATAAAAATGAACAAAAACTGTAATTGACAAGTCAAAACAGCACAGGCGAACCTCCCAATATTTTTTTCTTATGATATAAACCAACTGAATTATCACTCTTTAAGGAAAGCATGAAACCACAAACTCTTGTGTCATGTTCACGGTTGTTCTCAAAAATCTGAAACACAGGAAGGCAAATCTCTGTAGGAGAGGAATTTGAAATAATACTTTCAAGTCTGCATATCTTTAATGATTCAAGGCATAATAATGAAAAGGAAATAATGGCATCTACTTTTCTCTAATGAAAACTTGCAACAATAAAAGTAAACAGGCAAGAACCTAACATGGCAAAAATCACAAGTCATCAAATGTATTCCCACAACACTGTAAGCTAGAATTTCCCCAATCACCAATGATGAGGTTAACTTTACTAGAAAAGTAAGAGTGCTGTATTAGGTTAAAAGACTTTGTTTACTGTCTGAAGAATGTGGGTAAGTACACATATTCAGGCTTTCTAACAGCTTCAAACTAAATCCAGATATAGAAAAATAAATGGTCCTTACAAATCTAAACTAGGGTCTCAGCACCACCTCATATAACCACCATCCAAACTATTCTTCACATTTTAATGTCACCCAAACGTAATCATACAAAAATATAAACCTGCCATGGCTACAACCTCAAAGAAAATCTTTAGTGGCAGACATGCTGATAAGGTGAAAATATATCTCCTTAAACTTGGTTGCAGGTGTTCTCTGGTTTACCTTCTTTTGACCTCTTGAATTCTATCAAGTATCTCACTTCCTTTTGCTCTCTGAATTTCCCACAAACAGCCCTCTTTTATGTTCTTGCAATCAATATGTTCTATGTTATCTCAGATCTTTTTGCATGCTATTCCATCTTCTTAGAATATTCTCCTATCTCTTTCCTTTATCTAGTTACTTCCCACTGACACTTCAGACCTTGGTACTTACTTTAAATTAATGATTCATGAGTTCACTGATTATACAGTTTCTTCCCTATCATAATTTCAGATGTCTTTTTTTAATGAAACCTACAATACATGCAATGTAATTATATTCATTCATTCATTATATTCTTCATATATTATATTCTTCATTCAGTAGTTAATGTTTTCACCACATCCTGAGCACACAGATTAAAACTTTTTCTGGTAATGCTGACTCTACCAAAAATCCCAGGAATACTTATTGACTCTTAGCAATTGCTTCACAACACATCCATAGTACATAAAAACAGTTTCATGTATCTCCTCCATTCCTATGTTTGGTTAGTATAATGCTATGCTTCCAGATCACATGCATATTCTTCAAGCCAATATAGCATATCCCTACGAGAACAATGGATGAACTCAAATAAAAGCTATTAGCAATTTGCTACTCTAGTCAAATAGCACAGTTCTAATTATCTTGGTTACCCAGGAGGAAAGTAAAGTCCCAAATCTTTAGGAGTTAGAAGAAAATAAATAATTATCTGCTATTTATATATGGTGTCAATCAAATAACATATCTATAACTGGTTGTAATAATTCTTTTATTTAGTCCCAACACATTTGAAAAATATTTTACCCTTACATGATAAAAGACCAAGTTCCTGTTATAAAGGATAACAAAAGCAGAAGAGGACATGGATGAGATTCGGGGAGGCCATTTATGGCTAATAATTTACATTTTAGATAAATGTTTACGTTCTTCTTTCATGAAATTAAGCATAATTATCTGTTGCTACTACTTATCCCACTAGGAATTTGGAAGAGTTAATGAGATGATGTTTGTGGAGCACATGTGGCCCCATCATAAAGCTGTTCTTAAGACAGCTAAGTGAGAAGTTTCTGGTAATTCATGAGATAACTTCCATAAAAGCAAGGTTGATAACATGAAAAAATTCTATAAAATGAATCCTATTCTATGTCAAACAAGAATGTTCATACACAATGATTTAAAAAAAGGAAACCCTCGTGGATTTATAGACTCTTATTGTAGAATTTTTTCACGTTATCAACCATGCTTTTCTGGAATAGACTCAGTGTTGGAGACAGACACCATTTTCTTTTTTTTTTTATTGTTTATTATTAGCTACATTTTATTAACTCTGTATCCCAGCTGTAACCTGCTCCCTTATTCCCTCCCAATCCCACCTTCCCTCCCTCAGCTTCTCCCTGCCCCTTTCCAAGTCCACGGATTAGGGAGGACCTCCTCCCCTTTCCTCTGGCCCTGATTCATCAGGTATCTTCAGGGCTGGCTGTGAAGCCCTCAGGAGACAATTCTATAAGCCTTTTTTGTTAAATCAAATCTATATTATTTCTTTTTTTTTTACATAATAAGCTTTTTTAAAATTTATTTATTTTTATTAATTACAGTTTATTCACTTTGTATCCCCCCCATAAAGCCTTCCCTCTTCCCCTCCCGGTCTCATCCTCCCTCCCCCTTCTTCACGCATGCCCCTTCCCAAGTCCACTGATAGGGGAGGTCCTCCTCTCCTTCCTTTTTCAGCTTTTTTTTAAATTTATTCTTTTATTTATTACAATTTATTCACTTTGTATCCCAGCTGTAGCCTCCTTTGTCCCTTCCCAATCCCACTCCTACAAGGCCCCTCCCCAAGTCCACTGATAAGGGAGCTCCTCCTCCCATTCCATCTGACCCTGGCCGATGGTGAGTGCTCTCTGTCACAAACAACTCCATATTTGGCTAAGGCTGAGGATCTGGCTTGCTTCCGTGTATGTGGACCTATCTGCATTGCCCACGTGGCACGCTGGGATTGGCTACCCAGAGGCTATTTAAGCTGTGGACCGGCTTTCCCCAGGGTCAGAAGATTGTTCAAGGTTCCTGAATAAACTGCATTGAGAAAAAAAATAAAATAAAAAAATAAAAACAAGAAATTATGAAATTTACAGGCAAATAGTGGGAACTAGAATAGATCATCCTGAGTGAGGTATACCATTTTCCTTATGAGGGAAAGCTTATGAAGCCCAAGCTGCCCATCAACTACATCTGGACTTAATGGACTTAAGTCCATTCCATATATAGTCCTTGGTTGGGTGCTTTAGTCTCTGCAAGCTCTTTTGGGCCTTGGTTTGTTGGCTCTGTTGACCTTCTTGTGAAACTCCTATCACCTCCAGGTTCTTCTATCCATCCCTCTACTTTTCCACAAGACTCCCTATGCTTTGCCTGAGGTTTGGCTGTGAGTCTCAGTATCTCTTTAATCCACTGCTGAGTTGAGCCTCTCAGAGGACAGCTGTGCTAGGATCTTGTCTGCAAGCATAGCAGAATATCATTAATAGTTTCAGGGGTTGGTTGTCTCCCATGGGGTGGGTCTCAGTTTGGTCCAGCCATTGGTTGGAGATCTCCTCACTCTCTGCTCTGTCTTTATCCCTGCACATCATGTAGGCAGGGTAAATTTTGGATCCAAGTTTTAGTGGGTGGGTTGAGAGAACATGGGGAAAGGCTTGAACTGAGCAGCATAGGAAACAACTTCCTGAACAGAACACCAACAGCTCAGGCTCTAAGATCAACAATTAATAAATAGGACCTCATAAAACTTAAAAGCTTCTATAAGGCCAAGGACACTGTCAATAGAACAAAATGGCAGTCAACAGATTAGCAAAAAGTTTTTGCCAATCCTATATCCAACAATGGGCTAATATACAAAAATATATAAAGAACTAAAGAAATTAAACACAACACAAATAATCCAATTTAAAAATGGAATACAGAGCTAAACAGAAAATTCTCAGCTCAGGAATATCAAATGGCTGAGAATCACTTAAATAAATTACTCTACCCAGCAGGAGATAGAAGCAAATGTTGAGACTCACAGTCAAACTTTGGGCAGAGCACAGGGAGTCTTATGGAAAAGTGGGGGAACAGAAGGATATGGAGGGGACAGAAGCTCCACAAGGAGACCAAAAAATGAACAAATCTGGACCCAGGGTGGACTCCAGAGGCTGATGTTCCAATGAAGGAACATGCATGGAGGGGACCAAGAACCCCTGCTCAGATGTAACCAATAGGCAGTTCAGTCGTCTCCATGTCGGTTCCCTAGGAAGGAAAGCAGGGGATTTCTCTGACATAGACTCTGTTCCCAGCTCTTTGATCACTTCCTCTTGGTGAGCTGGCCTAGCTAGGCTGCAGAGGAAGAGGATACAGGCAAGAAGTTCTGAGAAGACATGATAGGTTAGGGTCAGATGGTAGGGGAGGAAGGCATCCTTTTTCTGTGGATTAGGGGTGGGGGATAGGGAAGAAGAGAGAGAGGGTGGGACCAGAGGGAGATGAGGGATGAAGCTAAAATCAAAATATAAAGTTAATAAGTTTTTAAAAATTAAAAAGATATGTGAATAAAAAAGAAATGCTCAACATCCTTAGTCTTCAGGGAAATGCATATCAGCATGACTGAGATTCTATTTTACACCCATCAAAATGTCTAAGATTTAAAACACATGTGACAGAACATGCTGGTAAATATGTGGAGAAAGGGAATCACTCCTCCATTGCTGGTGGGAGTGCAAACTTGTACAACAACTTTGGAAATCAATCTGGCACTATCTAAGAAAATTGAGAATAGCTCTACCTCAAGACCCAGCTATTCCACTCCTGGGCATATACCCAAATGATGTTCTACCATAAAACAAGGACACTTCTTCAACAATGTTCATTGCAGATTTATTCATAATAGGCAGAAACTAGAAACAACTCAGATGTCTCTCAACTGAAGAATGGATAAAAGAATTATGGTACATTTACACAATGGAATACTACTCAGCTATTAAAAACAAAAAAATCATGAAATTTTCAGGCAAATGGATGGAACTAGAAAAGGTCATCATGAGTGAGGCAACCCAGACCCAGAAAGATACAAATTGTATGTAAGCATGTATAAGTGGATTTTAGACATATGGTAGAGAATAGACTTACTACAATTCACAGACCCAAAGAAGCTAAGAAGGAAAGATGCTTCAATCTCCCTCAGAATAGGAAAGAAAATATATAGCAGAAGTGGTTGAAAAGAGGAAACAGGTAGGAAAGGAGGAAAAAGAGGAAACAGAGAAAAATGAGGTTCTATATCAGAGCAGGAGAGAGTGGGAGCTGGGAGAACAGAGGGCTTGCAGAGAGAAGAGAAGCGGTGGGTGGTGTCATATCTGTGATAAGCTGGGGACTTAGGAGACGGTAGGCTCCTGAGAGGGTATAAGGGTGACTCTACCTGAGGCTCCTAGTAGCAAGGGTCATGGAAACTGAAGAGGACACCATCTAACCAAACAGGACTCTTAATGGAGGGAGGAGAGAAGCCAATACTCTTAATCCCCATCTCTATACTCCCAAAATAATTATTAAAAGAAAAATGGTTTCCTCACAAACTTGTTTTGCCTTTTAAGTACGACCTCCATCTGGTAAGCACTAAGAATATATCATATGGATGGGTTAAATGTTCCCCATTTTTCACTGCCTCATATTTCTCAGTGTCCTTTCTACACATGGACTGAAATCTACAGAGAAGGTGAAACATTTGAGGGATGAACAAAAAAGAGAGAGAGAGAGAGAGAGAGAGAAAGAAGGGAGCTGCAACTTTAAAAATGCTGTATTTGATTTCTCATAATTTTAGAGACAGGTCAGTAATATATTCTTACAGAGAATGAATCCTCTCCAGTGTGAAATGCTTCTGCATCTCCTTTTTCTCTTTATACCATTTCAATCTTATTGGATTGTGGGTGGGGTTGAGAACAGAAAGGAGCCCAATGCGTTATAACATCATGTGGGTGTCTACTTGGCTTCGTTACCAAAGAAACCATTATGTTCCATACTATTCAAATAATGACTTTACCAGTATTCTAAATACATTTTTCTTTTCTAACCTGTCTACACTTCATATCTAGAGCCACCATCTGTTGGCCAGCAAGAGAGGGGTTCCTGAAAATGCCCTTCCTACACAGTTTAAGCCTCAGTTTCAAGATTTCAACCCTGGGAAGGTACTTTTGAGACCAACATTTCCCACCCAGGCCTTGGTCTCTGCCCTTGTGCACCACTGCACTGCCAAACTGCATAAGTGAAAGATATTAGCAAGCATCTTACGAGGCTGCCAAGATTTCTGTCATCTGAGATGCAAGGTATCCCTCTCTGAGGTATCAGGGCCTTCTTGTTCCAACTATGAAGCATGGTGGAAGATCAGGCTGGCATGAGTATTTGTCGGTCACTGTGGGCTTTGGAGTCAGTCATCTCACCCTGCCCCAGACGTCCACCACTGATTGCCATGGAACAAGCACCGCATATAAGACCATCTGTGGCCCTGCTGTACCTTCTAAGTCTTCCACTGCAAATCACATGAACCCAGGATTCTAACACCCGATTTGAGGGATTTTCTGGAAAAGGACTCTGTTTTAACACTTTAATGACATTTGCTCTTTGCTACCAAATCTCTAAGGTGTGCAGAGGCATGAAGTCTTTGAAACTTCTAGGTCTCTACAACAAAAGGAGCTGATCAACACTTAGCAGTATACCCACTTTCTCTGACTAAATGTTTCTTTTCTGACTATCTGAATATAAATCTGGTGATTTTTTTTCAGTCTATTAAAAAGAGTTCTATGGGGGCTACATTTATAGAAAATTAATAAAGAACTTAGGTAAGGTCCAGCATAATTTTCCATACAAAACAGAGTAACACTGATCACCACTTGAGAACAAGGTATTACTCTGAATGTCACTGGCTATTTTTGTTCAGGTGAATATGTACACTCCATTTCTAAAAGAGCACTTTCAACTAGAGATATACAGTCTGGTAGTTTGAATAAGAGTGGGCCCCATATGCTCATATGTTTAAATGTTTGTGCCTAGTTTGTGGAACTGTTTAGGAAGGACTAGGTGGTGTAGGCTTGTTAGAGAAGGCAAACCACTGGGATGGGCTTTTAGGTTTCAAAACCCCACAACAACAAAAAGGTGACTAATACTCCAATTCTTTTAGATGAAGAACCCTTTTCATAGGTCTCTCTGCACATCCCATATGTAAAAATATATACACATATATTTTTATGTTATATGTAATATATATATATATACTTTGCAGTGAAAATATAGGTATGTATATGTGTGCATAACTTGATTTATAATTTTTCTATTATAGTAGTGTTTTCTTTATAAAGCATGGTCTCAAACTGCAATCTTAAAAGGATTAATATGAAAATTCAGTATTTTTAAATATATATTTAATTTTATTAGTAAATAGGTAAAAATTCACTTTTACAAAATACTTTTACTCTCATTGGGAGAGTTAATATTTTACTAGAAGAAATAAAAACAAACTTTCTCATTCCTGTAATTTTCATCGTGTTTTAGTTTGAAGATCAGCTAACAGTATTAAAACATACTTTTATTCTTGATTTCTAAAGCTGTGGCTAATAGAATCATCAAAGAGACATACATCTACACTATTATTTATCAACATCAATGGACACTCTCCAAAAAAGAAAAAAGAAAAGAAAGACACAGATTAGCAGAATGGTTGCAAAAAGAGGATCCAACATTCTGCTGCATCCAAGAAACACACCTCTGCAAAGAAAATAAATAATACCTCAGAACTAAGGGCAGGAAAAATGTTTTTCAACCAAACAGATAAAGAAAACAAGCTGGGGTAGTGATCCTCATTTCTAATAAAATATATTTTTAACCAAAATTAATCAAAAAATATGAGGAGGGGAACTTCATTCTCATCAAAAGAAAAATCCACCTGGAGGACATCACAATCCTGAACATCTATGCCCCAAATTCAAGAGCCCCTACATTTGTAAATGAAACATTATTAATGCTTAAATCACACATCGATCCCAACACCTTAATAGTGGGAAACTTCAACACTCGGCTCTCACCAAGGGACAGATCATCAAGCAGAAACTAAATAAGGAAATAACAGCACTTACAGAAGTCCAAAATCAAATGCACCTAATAGGTGTCTACACCCAAACAAAAAAGAGTATACATTCTTTACAGCACCTCAAAGAACCTTCTCAAAAATTGGCCTCATACGCTGACACAAAACAAGACTCAACAGATACAAGAAGATTGGAATAATCCCTTCTATCCTATCAGATCGTCATGGCCTGAAACTAGAGTTCAACAACAGAAATAACAAAAAGCCTACATACACATAGAAACTAAACAATTCTCTATTCAATGACAGCTTGGTCAGGGAAGAAATGAAAAAATAAATTAAAGACTTCCTAAAATTCAATGAAAATGAAGGCACAACTTACCTAAAGGTAAGTGACACAATGAAAGCAGTGCTAAGAGGAAAGTTCATAGCAGTAAGTGCCTCTGGATGTTTGAGACATCTCATACAAGCAACATAACGATATACCTAAAAGCCCTAGAAAAGAAAGAAGAAGATACACCCAAGTGGAGTAGAAAATTGGAAATGATCAAACTCAGACCTGAAATCAATGAATTAGAAACAAAGAAAACAATTCAAAGAAACAATGAGTCCAAAACTGGTTCCTTGAGAAAATTAACAAGATCGGCAAACCTTAGCCAATCTAACTAAAAGGCAGAGAGAAACTATCTAAATCAGCAAAATCAAAATGTAAAAGGGGAGTATAAGGACAGAATATGAGGAAATTCAAACAATCATTAGGTCTTACTACAGAAGCCTACATGCCACAAAATTTGAAAATCTAAATGAAATGGACAATTTTCTTCACAATTCCATTTACCAAAATTAAATCAAGATCAGAGAAATAGGTTAAATACTCCCATATCCCCCAAGGAAACAGAGCAGTCATCAAGTCTCCCTTCCAAAAAATGCCCCTGGCTAGATGGATTCAGCTCAGAATTCTACCAGACCTTCAAAGAAGATCTAACTCCAATTCTCTTCAACTCTTCCACAAAATAGAAACAGTAGGAACATTATCAGACTCATTCTATGAAGCCACAGTCACCTTGATACCTAAACCACACAAAGACCCAACAAAAAAGAAAACATATCTATCTCTCTTGTGAACTTTGATGCAAAATATTCAATATAATATGTGCAAACAAATCCAAAAATACATAAAAGTTATCATCCACCATGACCAAGTAGGCTTCATCCCAGGCATGCAGGGGTGGTTCAGTATCCTGAAATCCATCAATGTAATCCACCATATAAACAAACAGAAAGAGAAAACAACATGATCATCTCCTTAGATGCCTAAAAAGCATTTGACAAAATCCATTCCTGCTAAGTCAGGGATACAATGTACACACCTAAACATAGTAAAGACCATATAGAATAAACCTATAGACAACATCAAACTAAACTGAGAGAAACATTAATCAATCCCACTGAAATCAGAGACAAGGCAAGGCAGGTCACTCTCTCTGTATCTCTTCAACATAGTAGTTGAATTCCTAGCTAGAGCAATAAGACAACTAATGAAGATCAAATGAATACACATTGGAAAGGAAGAAGTCAAATGATCACTATTTGCAGAAGATATGATAATACACATGAGTAACACAAAAATTCAAGCAGAGAACTCCTTCAGCTGATAAACACCTTCAGCAAAGTGCCTGGATACAAAATTAAATTTAAAAAAATCAGTAGCCCTCCTGTATACGAAGGAAAATGGGGCTGAGAAAGAAATTAGGGAAACAACACCATTCACAATAGCCACAAAGGACATAAAGTACTTGGTGTGAGTCTAACCAAGCGAGTAAAAGACCTGTATGAAAAAAAAAACTTCAAATCTGTGAAGAAAGAAATTGAAGAAGATATCAGAAGATGGAATGATCTTCGATACTCATGGATTAGATGGATCAACAGAAAAAAATGGCCATCCTGACAAAAGCAAAAGCTATCTACAGATTCAATGCAATTCCCATCAAAATACAACACAATTCTTTACAGAATTTGAAAGAACAATTCTCAATTTCATATAAAAAAGAAAGAGAGAGAGAACTGCTAAAACAACCTGGTACAACAGATCATCTGGCGGTATCTCCATCACTGATCTCAAGCTTTTCTACAGAGTAGGAGTAATAAAATATGCATGGTATTGGCATAGAAACAGAATGGTGGTTCAATGGAATTGAACTGAAAACCCAGAAATAAACCCACACACCTAAGGATATTTGATTTTTGACAAAGAATCCAAAAACATATAATGGAGAAAAGATAGCATCTTCAACAAATGGTGCTGGTCTAACTGGATGGCTACATGCAGAAAAATGCAAATATGCCCATACTTATCACCCTGCACAAAACTAAAGTCCAAGTGGATCAAAGAGCTCAAAATAAAACCAGACACTAAAACTGTTAGAAAAAAAAATGTAGGGAAGAGCCTTGAACTTATTTGCACAGGAGACAACTTCCTGAACAAAACACCACAGCCCAGGCTTTTAAGACCAACAATCAATAAATGGGACTTCATGAAACTGAAAATCTTCTGTAAAGCAAAAGTCAATGTCAGCAGAACGAAATGACAGCCTGCAGACTGGGAAAGGATCTTCACCAACCCTATATCTGACAGAGGGCTAATATCTAGAATGTATACGGAATTCAAGAAGTTAAAAAGCAACAAATCAAGTAATCCAATTAAAAAATGGGGTATAGAGTTCTCCATAGGTGAATATCGATTGACAGAGAAACAATGCTCAATGTCCTTAGGCATCATGGAAATGTAAGAATCGCCTTACACCCATCAGAATGTTTAATATCAAATCTCAAGTGACAATACATCCTGAAGAGGATGTGGAGAAAGGAGAACCCTCCTCCATAGCTGGTGGGAATGTAAACTTGTATAACCACTTTGGAAATCAATCTGGTACTTTCTCAGACAATTAAGAATAGTGCTATCTCAAGATCCAGCTATACAACTCTTAGGCATATATCCAAAATATACTCAAGTATACAACCAGGACATTTGCTCATCCGTGTTCGTAGCAGTTTTATTCATAATAGCCAGAATATGGAAACAACCCAGATGTCCCTCAACACAGGAATAAATGAAGAAATTGTGGTACATTTATACAATGTACCACAATGGAATATTACTCAGCAATTAAAAACAAGGAAATAATGAAAACTGCAGGCAACTGGTAGGAACTTTAAGAGATTATCTTGAGTGAGGTTTCTCAAAAGCAGAAAAATATATACTCACTTATATGTGCATATTAGAAATATAATATAGTGTGTTTGTGTGTTTGGCTACCTTTTGTTTTGCTGTAGTGAGCTTATTTCCTGTGTTTTCTTGGGTTGTATTTTTCTTTCTAGTATCTTCTGTAACACTGGATTTGTGTGTAGGTATTGTTGAAATTGGTATTTGTCATTGAATATCTTGTTTTCTCCGTCTATGAGGACTGAGAGTTTTGCTGGCTATAGTAGCCTGGGCTAACATCTGTGTTCTCTTAGGGTCTGCATGATTTTCTTCCATGCCCTTCTGGCTTTCATAGTTTCTGTTGAGAAGTCAGGTATGATTCTGATGGGTTTGCCATTATATGTTACTTGGCCTTTTTCCCTTGCAGCTTTTAGTATTTTTTTCTTTGTTCTGTATACTTACTGTTTTGAATATTGTGTGGCAGGAGAATTTTCTTTTCTGGTCTAATTTATTAGGTGTTTGGTAGGCCCCTTGTATTTGTATAAGCCTCTCCTTTAAGTTGGGGACATTTTCTTGTATGATTTTGTTGAAAATATTTTCTGTACCTTGGAGGAAGGAATCTACTTTTTCCTCTATTCCTATTATTCTCAGGTTTTGTATTGTTATGTTGTCTTGGATTTCTTGGATGGTTTGTGTCAGGAATATTTTAGATTTATTATTTTCTTTGACGGATACATCAATTTTTCCATTGTACCTTCCACACCTGAGATTCTTTCTTCCATCTCTTGTAATCTGTTGGTTATGCTTACCTCTGTAGTTCCTGTTTTCTTTCCTAGGTTCTCCCTCTCCATGATTTCCTCCATTTGTGTTTTCTTTAATTTTTCCAATTTTATCTTCAGATCTTGAACAGTTTTGTTTCTTTCTTTCACCTGTCTGACTGTATTTTCCTGTTTTTCCTTCAATTCCTTCAGCTGTTTGTTTGAACATTCCTCTGTTTATTTTATTTCTTTTAGTGATTTAATCATTTTCTCTCTGAGAGCCAAAAAACTGTTTGGCTGCAACTTCCTGTATTTCTTTACGGATGCCTGGAAACAACCCAGATGGTCCCTCAACTGAAGAATGGATACAGAAATTGTGGTACATCTACATAATGGAATATTACTCAGCAATAAAAAACAAGGAAATCCTGAGATTTGCAGGTAAATGGGGGGATCTGGAAAAGATCATCCTGAGTGAGCTATCCCAGAAGCAGAAAGACACAAACAGTATATACTCACTCATATAGACATATAATATAGGATAAACCTATTAAAATCTGTACACCTAAAGAAGCTAATCAAGAGGGAAGACTCTGGCTAAAATGTTCAATCCTTATCCAGAAAGGCAAAGAGGATACACATCAGAAGAAGGAGAAAAGAGGGAACAAGTCAGGAGCCTGCCACAGAGGACCTCTGAAAGCCTCTGCCCTGCAGACTATCAAAGCAGATGCTGAGACTTATAGGCAACCTTTGGGCAGAATGCAGGGAATCTTATGAAAGAAGTGGGAAACAATAAGATCTGGAGAGGACAGGAACCCACAACGAGAGCAACAGAACCAAAAAATCTGAGCACAGGGATCTTTCCTGAGACTGATACTCCAACCAAGGACCATGCGTGGAGATAACCTAGGACTCCTGCACAGATAGAGCCCATGGCAGTTCAGTGTCCAAGTGGGTTCCAGAGTAATAGGAACAGGGACTGTCTCTGACATGAACTGATTGGCCTGCTCTTTAATCACCTCCCCCTGAGTGGGGAGGGGCCTTACCAGACCACAGAAAAAGACAATGCAGCCACTCCTGATGAGACCTAATAGACTAGGATCAGAAGGAAGGAAAAGAAGCCCTCACCTATCAATGGACTTGGGGAGGGGCATGCGTGTAGAGGGGGGAGGAAGGGAAGGATTGGGATGGGAGAGGCAGGGAACCACGGGGGGGATATAAAGTGAATAAAGTGCAATTAATAAAAAATTTAAAAATGTAAAAAATGAAATAGCAATGGTTAATTTAAAAAAAATAAAAAATTTTAAAAAAGAAATATAATATAGGGTAAACATACTAAAATCTATATAAACCTATGGAATCTAAGCAAGGAAGAGTCTGGGTGACATGATCAGTCCTCATTCAGAAATGCAAATGGGATGGACATTGGAAGAGTGAGAAAACATGGAACAGGACAGGAGCCTACCACAGAGGGCCCCTGAAAGGCTCTACCCAGGAGGGTACAGAAGCAGATGCTGACTCAAAGCCAAACTTTGGGCAGAGTGCAGGAAATCTTATGAAAGAAGTGGAAGATAGTTAGACCTGGAAGGCTCAGAAGCTCCACAAGGAGAGCAACAGAATCAAAATATCTGAGCCCAGGTGTCTTTTCTGAGACTGATATTCCAACCAAGGACCATGCATGAATATAACCTGGAACCCTGGCACAGATGTAGCCCATCTCACCTCAGTCTCCAAGTGGGTTGCCTAGTAATGGAAACAGGGACTGTTTCTGACATGAACTCAGTGGCTATGTCTTTGCTCTTGCCCCTGAGGAGGTAGCAGCCTTACCAGACCACAGAGGAAACAAATGTTGCCAGTCCTGATAAGATCTGATAGGGCAGGATCAGATGGAAGGGGAGATGATCTCCTCTTTTAGTGTACTTGGAGAGGAGTATGGGAGGAGAAGAGCAGGGAGTGTTAGGAGTGCATAAGGGAGGCGGTTATAGGTGGGCTACAAAGTGAATAAACTGTAATTAACAAAAATAAATGAATAAATTTTAAAAAGATGCATACATCTACATGGAAGATATACAATTATTTTTAAATTTGGTTAAAAATACTAGCATCTCAAAAAATGAAATAATTTTACCAAGAAAAATTAGTGTCAAATATATAATAAATGAATAATGAAATACTGCTACACATTTTCTTTATGTGTATGCATATATAGGTATATAAAACAGATAATAACCCATATGATATATAGGGATATGCAGATATCTATATAAGTAGATATAGTGCTGTAGGAGATACGTATACTAAAACTTATCATCTAATGCTCAAATTTAACTGTGCATTGCATTTTGCCTATCACGCATAATTCTACTAAGACAACTTTTTCTCTGTTTCTAAGCTAAAGGTAATTTTAAATAATGAAGGATTTATAGTATTTTCTTCCTTCATGTTCAACAATGCTAAGCTATGCAGCAGAGACTCTAACTTAAACAAACATCATTCTCAGAGCTCAGTGAGCCAAATACTAACAATCCCCTCTTAACTAAACTCCTTTTAAATGCCCTCCCTTTAACCCTTCACTACACTATCATGACATCCTGACTCAGTGCTGTAACTGATATAGAATTTTATTCCTTTATTTAACTATTAAGCCTGTATGAGGAGAGATGAAAAAATGCAGATGAGGCAGTAACGGTTTTTGAGATATCCTTGCAGGAACCTCTGGGAGCTCACATATCCACATTCTGCATCTAGTTTATAGGGCCAGGAGCAGATAAGGTATGTTTACCCCTGCCCACCCTTTACATTGCATGCAAGATACTAATCTACACTGAAAGTGCATTCTACAAATGCAGTGATTACAGCCTTAAGTGATGTCACAATATAAAGATATGTCTCTGTGAATTTACGTTGTATAACACTGAATGGTAAATTTAACATAATGTGAAAACTGACTTGTCATTTCAATTTTCCTGCCTTATTTGGATAAGACTGCCCAGCATCAACAAAACATGGCAAATAAGCCTTGAGACAGTCATTTTGGAAGCCAATAGTCATGGCTGTACAATGGATAATGTGTCATTATGAGTAAGAAATTAGTGCACATTAAACCAAGTTCTCCAGGGAACAATTATGGTGATATGATCTATAAGGTATCAGTTCAGGCAGGTTCCAAAGTATAATGGCATTTAGACTGCTACCAACATTGATACCTCTTTCTCTTAAAAGGACAAGACAGTGAAATATTATCTAGGAATGGCAAGTGAGACACAAACAAAAAAACCTGAACATGATAATCTTTAGGTTTGCTGACTTAAAAAATGCATAAATACAATACCCCTGTGCATTAGAACTATTTTTTACCTCTCATTGATCCACAAACTTTTGATGTGTGTGTGTATGTGTAATTTCATTGTGTTTATAGGCTGTAGTCCTCCACAAAATACTTGCCAGAGATCCTGCATACCATGGGGGCAGCCCCAGTACTATCAATCCCAAAGTTCTCCTGAATATAGACTTTTAAACTAGAGGCAAGAGAGCAAACTTTGGCCTGGAACATCCATCCAAGCCAGCTAAGACAGAGACCTAAGGACAGGTAACATGACCAGCAACATCCTCACAGATTTCTTCATTTTTTTCAACTAAAGAGCTTGTCAGCACTTGTTGCCATCTCCCTTGAGAAAGAGCACCAGACAGAGCCTCTGTCCACTTCATTTGCCCTCTAGCAAGACAATCTACAAAATTAATTATTACTGCCTGTTACAGGAACACAAAAGGCCATTTCCCAACAACTTCACGTCACACAAAATGCTCTGTTTTGACAGGAGTCAGGGAAACATCAGAAACTCTATGCTTTCTCATCCTTGCCAATTAGCCTTGACCTTTATTTCTAAGGTGTATTTTAATCCAGTAAGGCACAGTCCAAATGATTGGATGTCAACTTATAATAATGAAGGTGGGGGTTGGAGTGTAAAATATGAAGTGTCATTATCTCATGAGTTGATCTGGATCAGTTTCTATAAACAACATCGGAAGAATCAAAAGACCACAAGATACAGCCGTGAGCAAAACAAACCAAACTCCTTGTAGAAATTTACTTTGACCTGTTATGAGATAGGCATCACAGTAGATGTAAATCCTGTGTTGTGTAAATAATAAAAGGCATGAGGAAATCTGAAGATGGAATAGGAAAAGGAGTATAGGCTGACTGCTGATAAGACTAGTGGTGCACTTAAATAGAGTGATCAAAGATGTGTGTGGAAAACCAAATTTATTTGAACAAATTGATTCATTTCCATGGAGCAACTGACAGAAACTAGTAAATGTTTTTATTTTTATTTTTTAATTCTTTATTAATTACACTTTATTCACTTTGTATCCCCCCCAGTGATTCCCTCCCTTCTCCTGTCCCAATCCCTCCCTTCCTTCACCCTCAG
Source organism: Meriones unguiculatus (assembly GCF_030254825.1). Classification (NCBI taxonomy): domain Eukaryota; kingdom Metazoa; phylum Chordata; class Mammalia; order Rodentia; family Muridae; genus Meriones; species Meriones unguiculatus. The sequence goes on from NC_083369.1 coordinate 145,026,717, forward strand.
CATGCATGCCCCTCCCCAAGTCCACTGATAGGGGAGGACTTCTTTTCCTTCCTTTTGATCCTAGTCAATTAGGTCTCATCAGAAGTGGCTTCATTGTTTTCTTCTGTGGCCTGGTAATGCTGCTTCCCCCTCAGGGGGAGGTAATTCTGAAAGGCTCTGCCCTGCAGACTATCAATGGAGATGCTGAGACTTATGGGCAACCTTTGGACAGAGTGCAGGGAATCTTATAAAAGAAGTGGAAAACAGTAAGATCTGGAGAGGACAGGAACTCCACAAGGAGAGCAACAGAACTAAAAAATCTGAGCACGGAGGTCTTTCCTGAGACTGATACTCCAACCAAGGACCATGCATGGAGATAGCCTAAGACCCTTGCACAGATGTAGCCCATGGCAGTTCAGTATCCAAGTGGGTTCCATTGTAATAGGAACAGGGATGGTCTCTGACATGAACTGATTGGCCTGCTCTTTAGTAAATGTTTTTTTAAAAGTACTTTCAATCAAAAGAAGAAGCACTTTGTTTATTTTTTATTTATTTTTATTTTTTATCAGTTACATTTTATTAACTCTGTATCCCAGCTGTATCCCACTCCCTTATTCCCTCCCAATCCCACCCTCCCTCCCTCAACTCCTCCCTGCCCCTTTCCAAGTCTACTGATTGGGGAAGACCTCCTCCCCTTTCATCTGACCCTTTTTTATCAACTATCTTCAGGACTGGTTGCAAAGTCCTCCTCTGTGGCCTAGCAGAACTGCTCCTCCTTTGGGGGGTGGGGAGGTCAAAGAGCCTGCCATTGAGTAAGGAGAAGCACTTTGATTTGGCACTACTAATAAAAATGTAGGATGGTTTAAGAGACTCCCAAAATCATGTGGGTTGTTGCCATTTCCCTTGGTTGCCTATTGCCAAAGACACCACTAACTGCACAAAAGGATTGGAATAACAGAGTTGGAACTGATAAGAAAGTCTCCTTCCTGAGGACTAACACTTATGGTGTCAGAAGGTGCTATGAAATATACGAAGAGATCATAGTAAGCAATAGTCTTACTCAGTTGTAATACCTCTGAACCACAACAATGACTTGTCTGGCAAGGAAACAATTGAGACATTTATCTTGAGAGTAATCAATAGCTCACTAATGAGAAAGCCAGCTCATTACAAGGGAATTCATGCCTGGTACTATAAACCTAGCCAACAAACCATGTCTGGAGAAACCATAAATTCTAAAACAAAACATTCTACTATATATCACTAGACCAATATAATTTCTACTTGTATTCTAAATACTTAGCTTTATACCCACATATAAGTGTAGCTCTCATCCCTCATCAAAGAAGCTTCTTTTTAAGGCAGATGAAGGTTAACACAGAACTGGACAAAATGCAAAGAATAAGTGACCATGGAGTACCAAACTCAAATTGGTATATCTATGCTGTAACCATTACCTTCAAGGCTCAAAAAATATCACAGAAATAGAAAGAAAGTGAACACCAAAGGATCAAGACACTTGATGCAAGATAATGTTTTCTAGACATGAGAGGAACCCTAAAATTGTTAGCTCTCAATAGTGTGGTTGCCTAAGGCCTAACTAAGACCTGCCTAATGACATTAGTTGACATATCAATGTGGAAAGGGAAGTTTGACAAGGCTCCACCCCTGGATGAACAGCTACATGGAATCAATGGCTGCTGAGAGAGGGTGAATCAGCTTTCTCCAAGGATAAACACCCTGATGAGTTATCAATTCCAAGTCATCAACCCTAAAGATAATATACATATGGGCAACACTAAATAGATAACAGGTGTTTTCAGCATGTGTCTATATGTGCATGTGTGTACATGTGTGTGTGTATGTAAAACAATAATCAAGGAAGGACATTTAATGAATTTGAGATGAAGTAGGGAGACATGAGAAGAGGTGGAAAGGAGGGAGAAAAGTAGGAAATGATCTAAATACAGTATTCACATATGAAATTCTCAAAAAATGCTAGTAACATTTTAGGGAGAGAGAAGTCCTCAATTTTAGTGAGAATTCAAATTGATGCAGCTACTCGGGAAAGCAATATAGAAAACCTTCAAAAAATTGAAAATTAATCTATCATATAATCCAACTAAACCACTCCTTGGCACATACCACAAGGACTCACATCCTACTCCAAGGATATTTGCTCAGCACTGTTCCTTGTCTCTCAATTCACAATAGCCAAGAAATGAAAACAGCCTAATTGTTCTCCAACATATGGATAAATAACGAAAATGTGCTGCGAGGGGCAAGATGGCGGCGCCGGGAGGACTCTCATTCTGAGCAGCAGCACAGCAGGATCAGCACAGTGAACAGCAATCAGAACTCTCGGCCATAAAACACAGTCATTGTGTTTCCCAGGTGAGAGGATACCCCACGGTGGGGGATTCAATCAGCTTTTAACTCACCCGGCTAAACCGCAGAAGAGATCCCGGTTCCGCCAGACACTTGGCTGCCGGCCGCCAGCCCCAGCCCCAGCCCAGAGCCACAAGCCAGTGTCTCTGGTCACGGTCCCAGACTGAACCTTGGGCACCACACTATCAGAGACTGGAATTTTCAGTCGAGAGATAACCCCAGGGTACAGGAAACGATTGGGACCGGCCTTAGGTCACCCAGACATCCCCTGGAAAAGACTCAGGCGGTTCCACCGGCACCCCAGGAGCCAGCCCAGAGCCAGAGCCGGGGACCCAGGTTCCAGCACAGAGCCCTGCCTGCTTGCCCGCCGGATTCGCCGCCGGAGATAGAAACGGCGGGTCTGATCTCAGAGCACTCAGCTCACCCCCAACCTGAAAAGGTCCCCGGAAAATTACCCAGCTTAGGGAGCCACTCGGGCTCCCAAAAGCCGCAAAGGCAGACACAGGCAGTTTCTGCGCACCAGACAGCTGGCAGAGACTGAGCCGCCATCACACAGCTGTGCTCCAGGCACAGGCAAATTTCTGTGGCCAGCCAGCTGGTGGACACTGAGCAGTGTGCACCAGGGCAAAAAAAGACACTAGGAGTCCGTGTCTCCAGAGAATCCACGGAGAAGGAAGGAAACTGTACTGATCTAAATCACCCAATCCTTCCCTAGAAAAAAGTCTAGCAGTCTAGTGGGGCCGAGGCGCCAGCACTCAGCTGTGCTCCAGACACAAGCACAAACAGTTGAGGCGCGCCTGATGTCCAACTGGGTCACGGCAACTGATCATTAAATTTGCAACAAGAAACCCAGAAACAGGGCAGCTGCCCTCAGGACTTCCCTGGGTGAGAGGAGAACCCTCTCGACTAACAAAGACCACAGTTACCACTCAGGTCTATATCCCTGAGGTGAGCAACTCCTGAAAAAACACCAGCCATCCAGGGACTATACCCAAAAAGCTGAGAAGACATCCTTCAGGAAAAACCAGCTTTCTGCAAAGGGGATTCTCTCCACCACAGGATCCCCAGGAACCACCAGAAAATAACCCCAAACTCCTAAGATAACACAATGGGTAGAGGCCAGCGTAAAAGCTCAAGCAACAAAAGACAGAGCAATATGGCATCTCCAGAACCCAGTTACCCAGGGGCAAGTAGCCCTGGACACCCCACCATAACTGAAATCCAAGAAGATGACCTAACAAGTATGCTCATGAAGATGATAACAGAGGAAACAAATAAGATTCGTAAAGACATAAAGGAAGATAAACTCAAACAGAATATTGCCATCCGTAAAGAAATAGAGGAAGCTGCAGCCAAACAGTTTATTGCCTTTAGAAAGGAAATGCTTAAAACACTGAATGAAATGATAGAAACAGAGTTGAAGGAACTAAAAGAAAAACAGGAAAGTACAATCAGACAGGTGAAGGAAGTAAACAAAACAACTCAAGACCTGAAGATAGAATTGGAAAAATTAAAGAAAACACAAATGGAAGAAATAATGGAAAGGAAGAATCTAGGGAAGAAAACAGGAACTACAGAGGTAAGCATAACCAACAGACTAAAAGAGATGGAAGAAAGAATCTCAGGTGTAGAAGATACAATGGAAGAAATCGATGTATCTGTCAAAGAAAATGTTAAATCCGAAAAATTCCTGACACAGACCATCCAAGAAATGCAAGACAATATGAAAAGACAAAACCTAAGAATAATAGGTATAGAGGAAAAAGAAGACTCCCTTCTCCAAGGCCCAGAAAATATTTTCAACAAAATCATTGAAGAAAATTTCCCCAAGCTAAAGGAGAGGCCAATTAGAATACATGAGGCCTACAGAACACCCAACAAATTTGACCAGAAAAGAAAATCCTCCCGCCACATAATAATCAAAACAGTAAGTATACAGAACAAAGAAAAAATACTAAAAGCTGCAAGGGAAAAAGGCCAAGTAACATATAATGGCAAACCCATTAGAATCACACCTGACTTTTCAACAGAGACTATGAAAGCCAGAAGGGCCTAGAAGAAAATCATGCAGACCTTAAGAGAACACAGATGTCAGCCCAGGCTACTATACCCCGCAAAACTCTCAGTCTTCATAGATGGAGAAAACAAGATATTCAATGACAAAAACAAATTTCAACAATACCTACAAACAAATCCAGCATTACAGAAGACACTGGAAGGGAAAATACAACCCAAGAAAGCTAGCTACATTCAAGAAAACACAGGAAATAAATAACCTCACTTCAGTAAAACAAAAAGCAACCAAGCACACAACCTGATGACCACAGCCAACATCAAAATCAAGAGATCTAACAGCCACTGGTCATTAATCTCTCTCAACATCAATGGACTCAACTCTCCAATAAAAAGACACAGATTAACAGAATGGATACGTAAACAAAACCCAGCAATCTGTTGCATACAAGAAACACCTAAGACACAAAGATAGACATTACCTGAGGGTAAAGGGTTGGAAGACGACTGTCCAAGCAAACGGACCCAAGAAGCAAGCAGGAGTAGCCATTCTAATATCTGATAAAATAGACTTTCAACCAAAATTAATCAAAAGAGATGGGGAAGGACACTTCATACTCATCAAGGGAAAATTCCACCTGGAAGACATCACAATCCTGAACATTTATGCCCCAAATACAAGGGCACCCACATTTGTGAAAGAAACATTGATAAAATTTAAAGCACATATAGATCCACACACATTAATAGTGGGAGACTTCAACACCCCACTCTCAACAAAGGACAGGTCAACCAAACAGAAATTAAACAAAGAAACAGTGTCTCTGACAGAGGTCATGAATCCAATGGACCTAACAGACATTTACAGAACTTTACACCCAAACACAAAAGAATTTACTTTCTTCTCAGCACCTCATGGAACCTTCTCCAAAATAGACCACATAGTGGGTCACAAAGCGAGCCTCAACAGATACAAGAAGATTGAAATAATCCCATGTATCTTGTCTGATCACCATGGAATAAAGCTGGACCTCAACAATAACAGAAATAACAAAAAGCCTACACACACATGGAAACTGAACAACTTGTTACTAAATGACAGCTGGGTCAGGGAAGAAATAAAGAAAGAAATTAAAATCTTTCTAGAAATCAATGAAAATGAAGACACAACATACCCGAACTTGTGGGACACAATGAAAGCAGTGCTAAGAGGAAAGTTCATAGCACTAAGTGCCTTCAAGAAGAAATTCGAGACAGCTCATTCAAGCACCCTAATGGCTCACTTAAAAACCCTAGAAAAAGAAGAAGCAGACACACCAAGAAGGAGTAGATGGCTGGAAATAATCAAAATCAGGGATGAAATCAATCAATTGGAAACAAATAAAACAATTCAAAGAATCAATGAAACCAAGAGCTGGTTCTTTGAGAAAATCAACAAGATCGACAAACCCTTAGCCAGGCTAACTAAAAGGCAGAGAGACACCACCCAAATCAACAAAATCAGAAATGAAAAGGGGGATATAACTACAGACACTGAGGAAATCCAAACAATCATTAGGACTTACTTCAAAAGTCTATATGCCACAAAATTTGAAAATCTAAATGAAATGGACAATTTTCTTGATCGATTTGACTTACCAAAGCTGAACCAGGACCAGGTAAATCAACTAAATAGACCTATATCCCCCAAAGAAATAGAAGCGGTCATCAAAAGTCTCCCATCCAAAAAAAGCCCAGGACCAGATGGCTTCAGCGCAGAATTCTACCAGACCTTCAAAGAAGAGCTAACACCAATTCTCTTCAAACTATTCCACAAAATAGAAACAGAAGGAATATTACCAAATTCATTCTATGAAGCCACAGTCACCTTGGTACCTAAACCTCACAAAGACTCAACAAAGAAAGAGAATTTCCGGCCAATCTCCCTTATGAACATTGATGCAAAAAATACTTAATAAAATACTTGCAAACCGAATCCAAGAACACATCAAAGATATTATCCACTATGACCAAGTAGGCTTCATCCCAGGTATGCAGGGGTGGTTCAATATACGGAAATCCATCAAGGCGATCCACCATATTAACAAACTGAAAGAAAAAAACAACATGATAATCTCCCTAGATGCTGAAAAAGCCTTTGACAAAATCCAACATCCATTCATGTTCAAAGTATTGGAGAGATCAGGGATACAAGGCACATATCTAAACATAGTAAAGGCGATATACAGCAAGCCTATAGCCAACATCAAACTGAATGGAGAGAAACTTAAAGCAATCCCACTGAAATCAGGGACAAGACAAGGCTGCCCACTCTCTCCATATCTCTTCAACATAGTGTTGGAAGTCCTTGCTAGAGCAATAAGACAGTTGAAGGAGATCAAGGGGATACAAATTGGAAAGGAAGAAGTCAAATTATCACTATTTGCAGATGATATGATAGTATACGTGAGTGACCCCAAAAACTCTACCAGGGAACTCCTACAGCTGATAAACACCTTCAGCAAAGTGGAGAGATACAAAATTAACTCAAAAAAACAGTAGCCCTCTTGTATACAAAAGACAAAAGGGCTGAGAAAGAAATTAGGGAAACAACACCCTTCACAATAGCCACAAATGACATAAGGTACCTCGGAGTAACCCTAACCAGGGAAGTCAAAGACTTGTATGAAAAAAATTTCAAATCTCTGAAGAAAGAATTAGAAGAAGATATGAGAAGATGGAAAGATCTCCCATGCTCATGGCTTGGTAGGATTAACATAGTAAAAATGGCCATCTTACCAAAAGCAATCTACAGATTCAATGCAATTCCCATCAAATTACCAACACAATTCTTTACAGACCTGGAAAGGAAAATTCTCAACTTCATATGGAATAACAAGAAACCCAGAATTGCTAAAACAATCCTCTACAATAAAAGATCTTCTGGAGGTATCTCCATCCCTGATCTTAAGTTGTACTATAGAGCAACAGTTTTAAAAACTGCATGGTACTGGCATAGAAACAGAATGGTGGATCAATGGAACCGAACAGAGGACCCAGAAATAAACCGACACACTTATGGACACCTGATCTTTGACAAAGATGCCAAAACCATACAATGGAAAAAAGATAGCATCTTCAACAAATGGTGCTGGTCTAACTGGATGTCTACATGTAGAAAAATGAAAATAGATCCATACTTGTCACCCTGCACAAAACTGAAGTCCAAGTGGATCAAAGACCTCAACATAAAACCAGACACATTAAATCGGCTTGAAAAAAAAAGTGGGAAATACCCTAGAATTCATTGGTACAGGGGAAAACTTCCTGAACAGAACACCAACAGCACAGGCTCTAAGAGCAACAACCAATAAATGGGACCTCATGAAACTGAAAAGCTTCTGTAAAGCAAAGGACACCGTCATCAAAACAAAGCGACCACCTACAGATTGGGAAAGAATCTTCACCAACCCTTTATCTGACAGAGGACTCATATCCAGTATATATAAAGAACTAAAGAAGCTGAAAAGCAGCAAACCAAGTAATCCACTTAAAAAAATGGGGAACAGAGCTAAACAGAGAATTCTCTGTAGAGGAATACCGAATGGCAGAGAAGCACTTAAAGAAATGCTCAACCTCACTAGCTATTAGGGAAATGCAAATCAAAACAACCCTGAGATTTCACCTTACACCCATGAGAATGGCCAAGATCAAAAACTCAAGTGACAACACATGCTGGAGAGGTTGTGGAGAAAGGGGAACCCTTCTCCACTGCTGGTGGGAATGTAAACTTGTACAACCACTCTGCAAATCAATCTGGCGCTTTCTCAGACAACTAGGAATAGCACTTCCTCAAGATCCAGCCATACCACTACTGGGCATATATCCAAAAGAGGCTCAAGTACACAAAAAGGACATTTGCTCAACCATGTTTGTAGCAGCTTTATTCGTAATAGCCAGAAGCTGGAAACAACCCAGATGCCCCTCAACTGAAGAATGGATGCAGAAATTGTGGTACATCTACACAATGGAATATTACTCAGCAATGAAAAATAAGGAAATCATGAAATTTGCAGGTAAATGGTGGGATCTGGAAAGGATCATCCTGAGTGAGTTGTCCCAGAAGCAAAAAGACACACATGGTATATATTCACTCATATAGACATACAACATAGGACAAACCCACTAAAACCTGTGCATCTAAAGAAACGAAGCAAGAGAGAGGACCCTAACTAAAACGTCCAATCCCCATCCAGAAAGGCAAAGAGGATGGATATCAGAAGAAGAAGAAAACAGGAAACAACCTAGGAACCTACCACAGAGGGCCTCTGAAAGCCTCTGCCCTACAGACTATCAAAGCAGATGCTGAGCCTGATGGGCAACTGTTGGGCAGGAGAACGGAATTTTAGGTAAGAACTGGGAAATAGTAAGAGCTAGAGAGGACAGGGTCTCCACAAGGAGAGCAACAGAACAAGAAAATTTGAACATAGGGAACTTCCCAGAGACTCATACTCCAACCAAGGACTATTCATGGAGATAACCTAGAACCCCTGCACAGATGTAGCCCAGGGCAGTTCAGAGTCCAATTGGGTTACATAGTAATGTGAAGAGGGACTGCCTCTGACATAATCTGATTGGCCTGCTCTTTGATCACCTCCCTCTGGGGGGGGGAGCAGCCTTACCAGGCCACAGTAGAGGACAATACAGCCACTTTTGATGTGAACTGACAGACTAAGATCAGAAAGGAGAGGAGAACCTCCCCTATTAGTGGACTTGGGGAGTGGCATGCAAGCAGAGGGAGGAGGGAGGGTGGTATTGGGAGGAGAGGAGGGAGGGGCTTATGGGGGGATGCAGAATGAATAAAGTGTAATTGATGAAAAATTTAAGAAAAAAGGGAAAAAAATAATTTAAGAACCTTAAATGACTTTCAAAATTGGAGGAAAACATGGAGTTAGTCAATTGGCATGGAGCACGTCTTGACCCTGGGGGCAATGGTCTCCTGAACCTACTCAGACCTCGGACTCCACCACTGCTAGTTCTAGAACTGACGCAGGATGTTTCAACGAGGGGGTTAAGGCTTCTCATAATATTTCCTATAAGCCCACACCTGTTTGTCTATATCCCCCATTTTTATTCATTATTAGCCAGATAGAGCCAAGTAATTGTGGTAATGATACTTGCTTTTTTGCCCAATGCTGGAATGCTAGTAAATTTAGGTATGCCCTGGTTACTCGCATGCCTCACTGGGTGCCTGTGCCCATTGATGCCCCTCACGCTATGACTCTCTTCAGACAGAAAAGGGATCTTGGAACTACAGCCACCATTGTTACTACCATCTCATTGACGGCTGTTGGAGCTACCACCAGGGCATTAGCCATGAGTCATACTGGGCAGACTGCTCAGACCCTGAATAATCATTTAGCCAATGTAGCTCATGCCTTAGTTGTACATAAAGGAATTAATGCTCAACTAAAAGGAAGCTTGATGGTGTTCAATCAGAGGATTGACCTCTTGCAGGAGCAAATTGATACCCTATGGCAAATCGCTCAACCTGGCTGTCAATGAAAGTATGCTGGACTTTGTGTCACTAGCATACAACATGAGAATTTTTCCTGTGCTGCAAATCTGTCTAAACAATTGTCGAGCTATATTTTAGGTAATTGCTCTGGAGAATTCGATACTACGATGGAGCAGCTGAGAGTGGCCATTGTCACAGTAAATTCTACCAGAGTGGACGCAGGACTAGCCACAGGATTATCAACATGGATTGCTGCAGCCATGAATCATCTGAAGGAATGGGCGGGCATGGAGTGTTAGCAGGCCTTCTGGTGTTGGTCTCCTTGGTTTGCCTGTGGTATATATGCAAGATTAGAGTCTCACAACAGTGTGATGCAGCCATGATCATTCAGGCCTTTACAGCCATTGAAGCAGGACATTCTCCCCAAGCATGGTTGGATACCATAAAAAGCTAAAATGATACGCTCAGGATGCGAGGCTAAGCACTGCTCTCAGGGTCAGCCGCTTTGGACCCAGAGAAGAGCATGTCTGATTGCATGCGGGTTGATGCCCCAGGTCCCGCCTCTGAGAAAAAGGTATCGGACGGGTCTGATGCTCTTTGGGTAGATGACACCTAAATGAACATCTGTACAAAGTCCCAATTTATTTCTAATATCAGAGATCAGACCTCTACTCTTGCCTGATGCGTCTAAAACAAAAAGGGGGAACTGTAGAGAGCTGCGGAATGCTATGCCTTAAAGATGGAGCTGGTTTCTGCCTCCCACCTTCCCGATGGTGAGTGCTCTCTGTCACGAACAACTCCACATTTGGCTAAGGCCGAGGATCTGGCTTGCTTCCATGTATGTGGACCTATCTGCATTGCCCCCGTGGCACGCCTGGGTTGGCTACCCAGAGGCTATTTAAGCTGTGGGCTGGCTTTCCCTGGGATCCGAGGATTGTTCAATGTTCCTGAATAAACTGCATTGAAAAAAAAAAATGTATTTACAAAAAAAAAAAAAAAAAAAAAAAAAAAAACACGAAAATGTGGTACATATATGCAGTGGAATATTATTTAACTGTAAGGAAAACTTAATTTTTAGTTAAATGAATGGACCTAGGAAAAATTATATTGAGTGAGGTAACCCAGACCCAGAAAGACATACTATGTGTTGATGTTCATCTTTGGTTTTAGGTCCAAATCCTCATATGTGAGTAGCACAACATGGAGTAACCACAGACAGTAGGAAAGCATAAGGGTAACATAGGTGGAAGGTGTGGTCTTGGGTGATGCATAGCAGGATATAGGTAATATGAAGTGGGAAATGGAAAAACACAGAAGAGACTACAATTGAGGAAAAGGACGTGAGGTTCATACAGGAGAAGGTGAGACAGTACAAGTAAAGCAAATGTCACTGGCAAAATCTATAAGGAATCATATGACTTAGGTTGATAGACAGACAGAAGACAGACAGACAGACAGACAGACAGACAGACAGACAGACAGACAGACAGACAGATAGATAGATAGATAGATAGATAGATAGATAGATAGATAAGGAGATAAGGAGATAGAGTGTAAAAAAGAGACACAGACAGAGACAAAGACACATAGATGTAGATGGAAGTTAAGGTACTTGGGCTGACAATACTCCCCACAAGAATTATAGACTAAAAAACAAACAAATCAACCAGACTGGGAACAAGAAACCTCTTTTTGGATGATCAATTAAAGTAGCCCATGTGACTGCAGAAACAATACAGCTTTTCTGCACTCTGTTCAGTGATGTTTCCTGATCCATACATACATGAACTCTGATTCAACTATGTTGAAGCTGGGCTCCTTACAGTCTATTGATCTATGCATTATGCTCAGTGTGACTTTCTTTGATAGTCTCTAATTGTTATAAAATAGTCTTCTGTGATAAAGGGTTGTAGTTTTAATTATCTGTGGGTATATGGATAAAATTTAGAGTGTAGTTAGCAAATGTGATGGTCTGGTAAAATGGCAGTAGTAGATTTTTATCTAAGTCTTAAAAACTATTTAGGTGCCCACTACCAGACCTTATTTCCCTCCTTTTAAATAGGTCTTAAGTTTAATTAAACAGCTATTGATTGCCACCAGCATATGAATGCCATGTATTAAAGCTTCATAGTATCTTTTCATGCTGGTCACTGTCATGGTTCATAAGTATTACAGCTGTGTAGAACTATTTGCAGCCTTCTCTTGTCAAAATGAATAATATTTCTGGAACCATGGAATCTAGGCTCCAAGAATTAGGTTCTTAGGTCAGAACCAGCTTGAAGAATATGGGTCCTGTAACCTAAGTATGTGTTGTCTTTGGTGATAGAATCCCATTCTTAAACAGTGAGAAGCAACCAAGGCTTATATTGATAATTTATATTGTTTTGTGGTATATACTCACTCAAAAGTGGATGTTAGATCCTATATTGTATGTCTAATATCCACTTATAAGTGAGTATATACCATGAGTGTCTTTCTGCTCCTGGGATACCTCACTCAGGATGATCTTTTCTACTTCAGCAACAAATTAAGAATATCAGAGATCAAACCTCTACTCTTGCCTGATGCATCTAAAACAAAAAGGGGGAACTGTAGAGAGCTGCAGAATGCTATGCCTTAAAGATGGAGCTGGTTTCCGCCTTCCACCTTCCCGATGGTGAGTGCTCTCTGTCACGAACAATTCCACATTTGGCTAAGGCTGAGGATCTGGCTTGCTTCCATGTATGTGGACCTATCTGCATTGTCCACGTGGCACGCCTGGGTTGGCTACCCAGAGGCTATTTAAGCTGTGGGCTGGCTTTCCCCAGGGTCCGAGGATTGTTCAAGGTTTCTGAATAAACTGCATTGAAAAAAAAATGGGGGACATAGCTAAACAGAGAAATCTGACAATTAGGAATAGTGCCACCTTCAGATCCAGCTATACCACTCCTAGGCATATATACAAAACTGCTCACGTTTACAACAAAGACATTTGCTCAACCATGTTTGTAGCAGTTTTATTCGTCATGGGCAAAATCTGGAAACAGCCCAAATGTCCCTAAATTGAGGAATAGCTACAGAAATTATGGTACATTTAAACAAAGGAATACTATTCAGCAATTTAAAAAAAAAAAAGAAAATCATGAAATTTGCAGGAAAAAAAATTGAGTTTTTTAAAGGATATAATCCTCCAAGTTATTGTCCTGTATTATGCCATGTGATATGATCAAGATATCCAAATCCTAGCAAGCCTTTCTTCCTAAAGCCAATTTGAGGTGCATAGGTATGTACCAGGAACACCTCAAAGCCAAAATATTTACCATAAAACTATTTCCCTAACTTTAATGGTGACATTTACTTGAAGAAACAATGCAGAAAATTCCAGACCTTTGATGGAAGATTATTCCAATTTGGAAGTGGGGGTGATATTATAGGGACAACTGTATTCTAAAAACTATCATTTTTGTTTACTTCATATAGTTAAATTACACCAAGAAAGGGTCATATTACTAAGTATGATCAAAGAAATGCATGTATAGAAGTGATCAATACCATATTATGGAAGGACTAAGATGTCTGAATGTCTCAATGAAGTAGAATTATGCTGTGTACTTGAGTTTGATCATGCAATGAATAATAGATAAATCTTCATTGTATCAAGCCATTGAGATATTTGGGATTATTGGTATGGTGCTCATTCTACTTGAAATGACATGCAAAAGTAAAAGAAAGCCTTATGACAATAAAATGATGCTAAATTTTCAAAGAAAAAATAATTCAACCTATTGCAACTTTAGCCTTTGGGGGTTGTTACAAATGATGTTTTACCATAATTAGCAGACTAGAAAAAAAACCTAGATGATTCTTAGATGACATAAACATACTGTATTTGTTTTTCAAGTGCTGGAAAAAACTCTAACTAAAACACTTTAACAGGCTGACTTCGGGAAAATGTTCAGCATTAAGACACCATTTTTTTTTTCAAAAACAGAAACAATGCAATATGCTCCCAAAGCCGTGTTTGTTTTTTTATTAATTACAGTTTATTCACTTTGTATCCCAGCTGTAGCCCCCTCCCTTATTCCTTCCCAACCCTACCCCCCCACCCTCATTTCCTCCCATGTCCCTCTCCAAGTCCACTGATAGGGGAGGGCCTCCTGCCCTTCCCTCTGACCCTAGCCTGTCAGGTTTCATCAGGATTGGATGCATTGTTTTCCTCTGTGGCTTAGTAAGGCTGCTCCCTGCTCAGGCGGAGGTGATCAAAGAGCCACCCACTGAGATCATGTCAGAGAAAGCCCCTGTTCCCCTTACTAAGGAATCCATTTGGATACTGAGATGCCATGGGCTATATCTGTGCAGGGGTTCTAGGCTATCTTCATGGTACTAAGTTGGAGTATTTTTTCGTGGGTTTTAATCAAGGGACTTCTAAAGTTAATGGAATTTCTAGAAGCCCCCTTAAGTTTAATTAATTCTGGTGTGCATAAGATGTCATTTAAGAGTTATATTATAAATTTATATTATATACTATGAAATATATATAATACATATTTTTATTCTGTACTCATATATTACATGCTAACCACAGTTTCTCCTCCTTCCTCTACTCAAAGACCCTCTCCCCACCTTCCTTCTCCCTCAAATTTCCTCCTCCTCCATTTCCCTTCAGAAAAGGGCTGGTATCAACCTAACAATGACATATCTAGTTACAATAACAAGGGATATCAACCTAACAATGACATATCTAGTTACAATAATACTAGGCACATCTCCTCATATTAAAACTGGTTGAGGCAGTCCAGTAGGAAGAAAATGATCCCAAAGTCAGGAAAAAGAGTCAGAGACAGCTCCTGTTGCCACTATTGGGGATCCCACGAGAACACCAAGCTACAGGACCATAACATATATGCAGAGGACTTAACACAGACCTATAATGCTCCTTGCTTGTAACTTCAGTCTCTGTGAGACCCTATGAGCCATGGTTAGTTGATTCTGTGAGCCATCATGTCTTCCACTTCTCCGGTCCTACAATCATTTCTTCCCCTCTTCTGTGGGGTTCTCTGCCTAATGTTCTGCTGTGGATTTCTGCATCTGCTCCTAGAAGTTCCTAGAGGAAGCCTTTCAAATGGTAATTATGCTAGGCTCCATTGTCTTTTAATTGATTTTTGTTTTTTAACTGTGTTTGATTCTATCCTCAGTCTCTGGGCTATCCAGCCTCGGATTTTTGACCCTCCAGGCAGTGTCAGGCATGGGCTCCCTCTTCTGAAATGGATCTCAAGTTGTTCCAGTTATAGGTTGTCAGGGGCCATGCAGAGGGAACAGCAAAACAGGAGCTCTAGAACTCATGGAATGTGGCCCACCAGTTAGCAGAACCATGATGGATGTCTGAGAGAGGAATAACCCCAAAGACTATGTGTCCTGATATGCTGTTATAGAGCATAACTCTGCATATTGCCTTTGTGATCACCACATCTCTCATAATATATGAATTGTACAAAAACTCTAAGAGGGCTTCTAGCCCCTCACTGGGCAATATAAATGGCACCCCACAAGCTCTAGCTAATGTTTGGCTATAGGTCTGCATGTTTCCATCAGCTGCTGGGTGAAGCCTCTCAGAGGAGTTATGCTAGCAACTCCTTCTACAAGTATAGCAGGGTAACATTAATAGCACCAGGAATTGGTTTTTCTCCCATCGGGTGAGTCTTCAGTTGGCCATTCCCTCAAACATCATTCCATCTTTGTCCTGAAAGCAGGACAAATTTTTGGTCAAAGGTTTCTTGAGTATTTTTTGTGTTTTTTTCCTCCACTGGAAGTCCTGCCTGGCTACAGGAGATGGCCACTTCAGGATCCATATCCCTTGCTGCTAGGAGTATCAGCTAGGGTGATCCTCATAGACTTTCTGGAGGCTCCCCTACTCCAGGTCTCTGGCAAGTTCCAGAGACGGGCCTCACTTCCAATTCCCATTCTCTTACCAGGCCCTCTCTTCTCAGCTCTCTCTACTCCTAATCTCCACCCTTGCTCCTCTCCGAATCCCCTCTTCTACCCTGTTCCCTCCTTTCATCTACCTCCAATGCCTATATTATTTCTTCTGAGTCAGATTCAAACATTCTCCTTGGGCCCTCCTTGTAACTTTGCTTCTTTGGGTGTGTCAATTGTCACATGGTTATCCTGTACTTTATGGCTAATATCCACTTATAATTGAGTTCATAACATGTATTTACTTTTGGCTTTGGGTTACCTCACTTAGGATGAACTTCATAATTTCTCTCTTTGGTTTCTGTCTGGATGCCCTGTCTATTGGAGAGAGTGGGGTGTGGAAATCTCAATTAATGTGTGACTTAAGGTTTAGTAATATTTCTTTTACAAATGTTGATGCCCTTGCTTTTGTGGCATAGATGTTAAGAATTGTGCATGCCTTTAATCTCAGCACTAGGAAGGCAAAGGCAGGCAGATCTCTAGGAGTTCAAGGTCAGGCTGGTCTACAAAGAGAGTCCAGGACAGACAAGGTTAAACAGGGAAACCTTGTCTCATAAAACCAAGGCCGGGGAAGAGGAGATAATTGTGATATCCTCTTGGTGTTCTTTTTTCCTTTTTTTTTTTTCCTTTGATAAGTATGAACCGTACTTCATCTCTTGATTAATTTTGTTTGGAAAACTGCTTTGTTAGATATTAGAATAGCTACACCAGCTTGCTTCTTGGGTCCATTTGCTTAGAAAACCTCTTTTCAACCCTTTACTCAGAGGTATTATCTATCTTTGATGTTGAGGTATGTTTCATGTATGCAACAGAAAAATGAATCCTGTTTTCACAACCATTCTGTTAGCTTGTGTTTTTATATTGGGGAATTGAGTTCATTGAAATTGAGAGATATTAATGATCAATGACTGTTAATCTTTGTTATTTTGTTGTTGTTTGTGGTACTGGTAATGGTGCTGCTGCTGCTGGTGGTGGTGATGGTGTGTGTGTTTCTTTCTTTTTTTTGTTTTTGCTGGTGTGACAGTTTTTATTTCCTATATTTTCCTGGGTATAGTTAACTTCTTTGGTTTGTAGTTTGTTTTCTAGTACTTTCTGTAGTACTTTATTTGTGACTAGACACTGTTTAAATTTAAATTTATGATGGAATATCTTGTTTTCTCCATTTATGGTGACTGAAAGTTTTGCTGTGAAAAGTATTCTGGACTGGCATCTGTGGTCTCCTAGACTATATACTACATCTGAACATGCCCTTCTGGCTTTTAGAGTCTGTTAAGAAGCTGGGTATAATTCTGACAGGTCTGTTTTTATGTTACTTGGCCTTTTTCTTTTGCAGCTTTTAATACTTTTTCTTTGTTCTGTATGTTTAGTGTTTTGAGTATTGTGTGGTGGTTAGGGACTTTCTTTGCTGGTCCAATCTGTTTGGTGTTCTGTAAGCTTCTTGTACTTTTATATCCATCTCCTTCTTCGGTTCAGGAAATTTTCTGGGCCTTTGAGCTGAGACTCTTCTTCTATTCCTAGTATTCTTAGATTTAATCTTTCATAGTGTCCCAAATTTCCTGGATATTTTGAGCCAGGGATTTTTTAGATTTAATATTTTCTTTGACCAATACATCAGTTTCTTCTATAGTATCTTCTGGGCCTGAGATTTTTCTCTTCCATCTCTTGTTTTCTCTTTGTGATGCTTACCTCTACAGTTCCTGTTTACTTAGATTGTCCATCTCTTTTGGATTCCCTGTTTATGTTTTCCTTATTGCTTCTGTTTCCATTTTCAGGTCTTGAACAGTTTCATTCATTTCCTTCACTTGTTCATTTGTTTTTTTTTTTTTTCTTGGCTTTCTTTGAGGGATTTATTCATTTCCTCCCATTGATTTTGTTTTACCAGTTTCGACTGGTGTAGCCTCCACCTCTGCAGTGTATATCCACCAGAAGTAGGGTGGGGACATGGCAGCAGGCCTGGCAATGAGGCAGGTAGGAGTGTCAGGGAGTTGGGTTTTTGTAATCTGAACCAACAGCAGGGGAGGGTTCTGAGGGCAGGTGGGCCTCTTACTTTTACTGACTGGTGGGGCCTGCACCTGAGCAGTGGCTATCCACTGGAGGTGAGGGAGAGGGCACAGCAGCAGCAACAGGTGGTAGGGTAGGAAGGGATGTTAGTGAGTGGTTTGAGTGTTTGAATCTGAACAAAATTTTAAAAAAAAGGCAGGTAAGGTTCCAAAGGCTGGTGGGCCATTTACCTATAATAAATCCTTTTTTTTTTTTTTTTTTTTTTTTTGGTTAAGGAAACTGTCAAAAGCCTTCATTTTAATTTTTGCTTTGGCTAATAACCAGTCCATAATGACTTATAAAAAAAGGGTGAAATTTCTGCAGAAAATCAATTTGCTAGCTTTCCTTTCATTGGCAGTCTCCATATATGTGTTATTAATGATAAGTAATAACATAACTTGTCTAATATATACAAGAAATAACACAAGCTTCCATATCCATTATAAAAAATTACAGTATAATACTCTAAACAACTTATCAACTTGGCAGTAAGCAGTTGTACCCATTGAGTTATCTCTCTGACCTACATACTTATTTTATGTGTTTATAGATATATATTCCTAAATACATAAATGCAGTCTGCTCAGATTCTATAATGTTATATGTAAGAATGCTTTCAAGGCTGATCATTTGATATATACTTATTTTTAAGTCTGGATTTTGGTTCATTTGGGCTTAACAGTCTCTTGTTCTCAAGATTATTTTAAAAAGAAGTGATACAATACAATGCAGTGTGTCAAGTGGAATTCTTCCTCCTTCAAAGAAGACTATTTAGAAATGAACCTCATTGGATGCACCTGTTTCCTATCAACAGGGCTGACAGATAAAATCTGATTGAGAGAAATACCAATCATGTCATAAGGCAAATGGATTAACTTTGTAATGTTTCTTTCCCAACCGTAAATTTTCAAGTTTTACCTCTATGCTTCACAATTATTTTTAGAAATATTATTTGTTCTGTTCAATAGAGATAATACATTTTGCCACTTCTTAGAGCAAACCATTGATCACTATCACCACAGCATTAGGTAGACTTCACAAATCATCCAGGCATCTGCCTTTAGCTTCAAATGAATCACTAACAGAGAAGTAAAGCAAAGCAAAATGCCAATCAGAACTAGAGAATCAATAGAAAAAGATTTTGCACTATCTCTGTTTATGATATTTCATCAAATACATTGGTTATTCCAATTTCATTAGCAATTCACTTCTCAGAAATTCTCTCACAAAATGTTTTCTCAGTGGGTATTTTAGGGTTTTTGAAACTTCTGTAATTATATATGCTAAATCTGGAGTGAATTTTAAAATAGTAGTTTAAAACCTGATAAACAAGATTATGAAATTTATGCAAATGTCTAACACATGTCATTATTTAATTATTTAATTTTAATGTTCCTGTATTTCAACTTTTAACGTTTTTCTAACCTTAATTTTTTTCCTTACAAGAGGAAGCATTTAATTGAGGGGCTAGCTTACAGGTACGAAGGGCTAGTCCATTGCCATCATGGTGGAAAGTAGACAAGCATAGTGCTTGTGTAGTAGCTGATATCTACATCCTGATCTATGGGCAGCAGCTGGAGACAGGGAAAGGGCAAAGAGAAAGAGAAAGAGAGAGGGGGGATATATTAATGAAATGGGCTTTTGAAACCTCAAAGCTCACTCCCAGTGATACACCTCCTCCAACAAGGCCCTACCTCTAAATCCCCTCCAAACAGTTTAACTAGGTACCAAGTATGCAAACACATGACTCTATGGAGAGCATTCTCATTCAAACCACAGCGTATTCATGAGGAAGCCAGGAGCTGATATCAGGTATCTTTCTCAGTAGTTCTCCATATTGTTTATTGAGGCTCATTCTCTTAGTGCACCTGGTACTCATGGATTTCAGCAAGTCTAGGCAACAAGCTTGCCCTAGAGAGTCCTTGTCTCTGACTCCCTAGACTGGATATAAAAAGCTTCCATGACAGTGAATTTTAGGGATCCAAATTCTGGTTGTCATGCTTGCATTGGTCTAAAAACTCTCTGTTGACATTTGTCTTATTATGAGGGATGTCAGGAAGAAATTTTTAAAGCACAGATGAACTTCTTTGAAACTTTTTAAGGTCATCTAAACATTGCTAGAGTTTTGCTTATTTTTTTAACTTTTATTTACTTATTTATTTTTATTCACTCTATAGCCTGATTTCAGCGCCTCCCCCCAACCCCTCTCATGTACCTTTCCCGCATTCTCCCATACCCTTATCCTCAGAAAAGAGGAGGCCTCCTATGGGTACCAATCTACCCTGGTACATCAAGTCACAGTAGGAATAGACACATCGTCTCCCACTGAACCCAGACAAGGTAGCCCAGCTAGGGGAAAAGGTCAGAAACAACCCCCACTCTCATTGTTAGGAGACCCACATGTTGACCACACTGTACATCTAGTACATATATGTAGGGGGTCTAGGTACAGCCAATGCTTGTTCTTTGGTTGGTGGTTCAATCTCTGTGAGCTCCCGTGGGTCCAGGCTAGTTTACTCTGTGGGTCTTCTTTTTGTGTCCTTGATCCCTCTAGCTGCCTAACTCACACACACACACACACACACACACACACACACACACACACTCTTCTACAAAACTCCTCAAACTTGGCATATTGTTTGGCTGTGAATCTCTGCATAGAATTCCTGCTTATTAAACAAGACAAATTAAACTTTCCTTCTACCTAATTTATTCTCCCGATGGTAAAGAAATACCACAATTCTGAAAATTCTTATGACAAAAGGATAGAATAGAGTGAGATGCTAATTTCGAAGTCCTGAACTTATGTTTAAGCAGTTATCCAAGATTGGGCCAAGCTCTACAGTGGTCACTCTCCCCAGTCATGAACAAAAGCTATTTAGCTACCCACACTGCTAACTCATTTTACTGTTTGCAAGATGGGTTGGAGTCATGGTGGTGTAGAACTTGTGGGAGTGGCCAACCAATAACTGGTCCAACTTGAGGCCCATGCCACAAGGAGTCCACCCTGCTTAGCTGGTCAGGAATCAGAGGCAGGACAGTCCAGACACCCAAGGACAGAAGGAAGTGAAACTGGCAAAAAAAAAAAAAAGTCAATGAAGTGATTCCTAATGATAGTCTGCTATACTCATAGATCATTGCCTAACCCAGTTATCGTTAGAGTGGCCTCATCCCAGCAACTGATTAGTCTCTTCTTCACCCATCATCAAGGATACAGAGACCCCCAGCTGGAAAACATGGAGAGAGTGGGAGACCTTTGAATACTGAATCCGAAGTGGGATGTCTCCATGAATTCCATTCCTTCAGAGCTCAGGTAACTCTACAGAAGAGGAGGCAGAAAGATGGTGAGAGTCAACGGGCATGGAAGATTCTAAGGAAACAGTGTCTTCCAGACACAACAGGAACTGTTGCACATAAGAAGTCATGGAGACAGTTTCAGCACGCAAAGGGCCTGTACAGATCTAAGCAAGATGGGGTCCCAGTGCGGAGAAGTAAGTAGAAACAAGCCCCCATCCCTAACCCAGAAGCTGTCTCTAATTGATAACTGTTTGCAAAGGACTGGCAGATTTGTCCTCCTCTGTGGCCTGGCAAGGCTGCTCCCCCTTCAGGGGAAGGTGAGCAAAAAGCCAGCCACTGAGTTCATGTCAGAGACAGTCTGTGTTCCCATTACTAGGGTACCCACTGGATACTAAGCTGCCATGTGCTACATGTGCAGGGGTTCTGCATGATCCTTGGTTGTAGTATCCATCTTAGAAAAGACCTCTGGACCCAGATTTCTTGATTCTATGACTCTCCTTGTGGAGCTACTGCCCCCTCCAGGTCTTTCTATCTCTCCCTTCTTTCCTAAGATTCCCTGCACTCTGCCCAAAGTTTGGCTATGAGCCTGAGTATCTGCTTTGATACCTTACTGAATAGAGTCTTTCAGAGGCCCTCTGTGGTAGGCTCCTTACGTGTTCCCCATTTCCTCCCTCTTCTGATGTCCATCTTATTTGCCTTTCTGAGTGAGGATTGACCATCCTACCCAGGGCTCTCCTTCTTAGCTTTTAAAGGCAGGCTTATGCCCAGCAATAGATGGCCAACGCAAAGCAAACTCAGTGGTATTTTTTCGAGGGTTTTGTTAGTGTTGTTGTTTTGTTTTGTTTTATGAATCTGATAATGCTTTGTCTGGGCTTTTAAAAATCTTATAGATGTTTCACTTATAAGTTATGGTTTCTGATTTGTTTTTTATGGATTTTCTCTGTGTATAAATATAGGTGTTTCCTTTTTTTCCTCATTTATTTATTTACTTGTTCATTTTACATCCCAATCACAATCCTACCCCTTCCTCTCCTCCTAGTTCCACCCTCCACCCACTTCTCCCATACCCTTTCTCCCCTAACCTCCCACCCACAGGAACCAACCCACCCTGGCACATCAAGTTGCATCATGACTAAGTCCCTCCTCTTTCACTGAGGCAAGACAGCACTGCTATGGAAACAGGATCCATAGAGAGGCAACAGTGTCCAAGACAGAGATAGCCCCTGCTCCAATTATTAGGGGACCTACTTGAGGATCAAGAAGCCATCAGGTTCACATGGAGAAGGGGGCTCAAAGAGATTGAACCACCAACCAAAGAAAATGTATGGACTGGTCCTAGACCCCCTACACAAATGAAGCTGTATGTGTTTCTTATGCTTTGTCCTTGGCTATTTTTCTTTGTTTGTTTGTTTGTTGTTTGTTTGTTTTATCCTATTCTAATTTTTTTCCATTTTTCTTTTATCTTCTTTTATTATTTTTAGATGACTGTTTTTTTTCTATTAAGAGAGAAAGAAAGAATGTGAATTTGCATAAATGAGGAAGTGAGGAGGATATGGGAGGGATTAGAAGTGGTAAAACTGTAATCAGAATATATAGTATAAAATTATTTTAAGTAAAAATGCTGAATGTTGTGAGTCAGAATGTGAATCATATAATATTTTATTGAATATTATTTCACTTATTATTTGAACTATTTTATTAATGTTATTTTAATACAAAGGCAATGTAAAAAATAGCATTTCCTATTTTCAAATTACAGTCTCATTGTTAGGAAGATGGCTCAGTGAGTAAGAGTGTTTTCTCAGGCAAATGAGACAGACATTGGAAAAAGGAGAAAATAGGAAACAGGACAGGAGCCTACCACAGAGGGCCTATGCTGAGACTCATAAACAAACTTTGAGCAGAGCGCTGGGAATCCATAGAGAACGAGAGCACCACAAGGAGAGCAACAGAACCAGAATATATGGGCCTAGAGATCTTTTCTGAGACTGATACTCCAGCCAAGGAACATTCATGGATATAACCTAGATCCCCTGCTCAGATGTAGCCCATGGCAGCTTAGTCTCCAAGTGGGTACCCTAGTAAGGGGAACAGGGACTGTCTCTGACATGAACTCAGTGGCTGGCTCTCTGATCAACTTCCCTGATGGGGGAGCAACCTTGCCAAGTCACAGAGGAGGAAAATGCAGCAGTTCTGATGAGAGTTGATAAGCTAGGGTCAGACGGAAGGGTAGGAGTGCCTTCCCTATTAGTGGACTTGGAGAGGGGCATAGGAGGAGATGAAGGAGGGAATATGGGATTGGGAGGGGATGAGAGAGAGGGCTACAGCTGGCATACAAAATGAATGAAGTATAATTAATATATAAAAAAGAGTGCTTTTTCTGAGAGCATGAAGACCCAAATTCAAATCCCTAACAAAAACATTAAAGAAGAAGTCAACATGAGTGTGCATTCCTGTAACTGCAGTGCTGCGTAGGGTAGAAATGGCTAGTTATGTGGAGCTTGTTGGAGAGGCCTCATCTCAAAGAGAATATACAGATATTTCCCTTGATAGAAAAATGCCCTCAATATTCTCCTTTACTTTGTGAATGCAACACACACACACACACACACAAAATTTCAAATATCACATTTTATTCAGGTTTTTCTAAGCCTAAAAGTCTAATGATGGCTCTAGAAAGGGAATGAAACAAAAGTAACGGAGGAATGTTATCTCATATACTACACTCTTTTCCTGGATTCCCCCATACACCCACACACACATGCCCTCCATGAACAGAGAGATGGAAAAGAACTATTTTTACATTCCCTCTTGCTTTATTTTTGATAGTTTCTTAGTGATTGTGATGAGGTCATTATCCTTTTTTATTAGTGTCTCCATTGCTTTTGTCTAAATCTACTTGATTTGGGTTCTTCTTGTGAAGTACAAATTCAAATATTGTCTCTCTGAAGTAATAGGGCACAGATTCTCCAAAGGACGCTAAGAGGTATCTCTCTAAGCCGTTGTCTTATAACACTTATGTGTTAAAGATGGCCCTTTTCCCACTTCTCAGCATCTTCCCCTTGGGGACTTGATAGTGGTACTCTGCCACTAAGCTGGCAGCCCTCTTTATGGTGGTAATGAAGAGCTTTTTAGCTTTCTTGGGTACAGGAGACTCCTAAACAGTTTTGCCATGCCAAAGAATGGAAATGCCAAGTGCATATGACACTCAGCCGTCAGATAGATAAATGAAAGATTATCTTATTTTCTAATTGTGATAATTTTGTTAAATCTTCAGTCTTCTTGGAAGGATGGAACAGCTAAATGTTCTATGGAGAGGGGAGAAGGAAGAAAAGGTTGTCACTTTTCCAATCTCCAATTCTTCCATAGTGGCTTTATGCCACATAGTCATATTTTACTTTAAGAGTAAGGCAAGCAAACAAAAAAGAGATGTTGGCACATAATCTACAGAAACAGTATTCTCAGCAGGAAACCCATAAAGGCTGTTCCTAGGGACTGGCAATTCTCTGAACTAAAAACACTAGGGACTTGGTGCTTTTTGTTCATACATGTGAGTGCTAGTAAAAATTCTAGGGAAAAGCCTACTTTGCACTTCGCACAGTGACTCTGAAAGGATTTCTTTGTCACCTGAAGCTCTGACATTTTGAAGCACTGAATTTGATTTCTGGCTGCCTAATCTGTGGGGTATCTCCAAGAGAATGATAATGGTGTTTTGTCAAAAAAAAAAAAAAGTGACTATTCTGTACAGATAATTCTTGCCTTCCCATCCAGGAAAATGGCTGACCTTTAAGCACACAGAGCTGAATTTAGAGCACTTTTACTTTTGATTTTTTTGTACCTAAGATAAACACAAACCAGTGATATGGAGATATGTTATCCATAAGGCATATACTTAAAAAATACCATGGAACTGAACCAAATTATCAGCAAGAGTTTTAGTTGTGGCTATTATGCACTCTCCACATAAAACTGTAGAAAGAAATTTGGATACTGGTGTGGGGAGGAGGTGAAACAAGTGAGGGCAGTGGGAAGTTGTAATAAAAAAAAAGCATGTTATACTCAGTGGCTGGCTCTTTGATCACCTTTCCCTGAGGGGTGAGCAGCCTGAACAGACCACAGAGGAAGAAAATATAGCCAGTCCTGATGAGATCTGATAGACTAGGATCAGAGTGAAGGGGAAGAGGACTTCCCCTATCAGTGGACTTGGAGAGGGGCATGAGAGGAGAGGAGGGAGAAAAGGTTGGATTGGGAGGGGATGTGGGAAGGAACTACAGGTGGTATACAAAATTAATAAATTGCAATTAATAAAAAATAATTAATTAAAAATCATGTTATAAATTATAAAAGTGGTAAAATAAAACTGATATTTTTATCATGAATATACACTAATAACAAAAGGGTATCTTTTAAAATAATTGTAATAGTTGCTACAGAAGCATGTCTGGGAAAAAAAAACAAAAAGAAGACCAAAATCAGTATGTAAAATGTCTATTAATATGTTACAATTACATATATGCGATGTATGTTATATAGAGACATATTTGTACACTCTTTCATATATACTATATATATTCAAATATGCATACATATCTGTGTGTGTGGATTAATACAAATCATTATATTGATGTAACTGTACTTTTTAGTTTAAATTTTTCTTTGTACCATTCTGTTTTACAAATCCCTAATTAATATATATTGATAGTAGGATGAATACTGAATAGATATGTTGAATTCATACATCTGACAAATGCTGTGGTAAATCACTCTCTCTCTCTCTCTCTCTCTCTCTCTATATATATATATATATATATATATATATACACACATATATATATATCACTTAAACTTTTTTAAATCAGAAAATAACATTGGAGAAATGGCTCAGCCGTTAAAGGCTAGGCTCACAACCATAAATATAAGAAAATAACATTGGAACTATGAATTATCTTCATTTTATAGATGAGAGTTTCCATTGCATAGATGGAAAAGTGAAATGGTTAACTGATGGTAAAGCCTAGTCATGAGTCTGGGACAATTTTGCGTCATATGTGCTTTCTTCCAACTCTGCCATCTAATTACACAACTGATGTGAAAGGACAGTAGATGACCACAGATCAGAAACAGTTCAATAATGATTCATGTGTTCAGAAGTTTCATTCTCATGAGGTGGGATAAAATGGAGATATGCACTCCATTTTAAGGCAGAACTAGAAACAGACAAAGGAGATGAAGAGACAGTAGCTGCACTATTTGCTTTATTTCCTCTACAATATAGTTTAAAAATCACCTTAGAATAAATGAAGTCATGATCTGGGCACAGACTGGAGACTGTACTGACAGTTTAGCTGCCAATGGAAGGTCAATAATTTATGAAAAGCTCACTTACCTATAGGTTCAACTTGGAACTTCCTACACTGGTTATATCCCATGTCATCCCAAGCTTTAAAGGCTTTTTCTAGAGATGTTCCAAAATGTTAAAAGAGTAATCCTATTAGATATATAAGAAAATACTGATGTCGTTCAAATCATAATGTTCATGAAAAGTAGTGGTGGGTTACAAACAGCAAGATACTGACATTTCAAGAAAGCCTATCAAGAAAAGTCAAAGGGGTCTTCAACCTTATACAAAAAAAGTATAGGCAATGAAGAATACTTGGAACAGAATAGTTAGCTTTCTCCATGGAATAGAATAGCAAATATACATACAAGTAGCAATAAATGGACTGAATAGGTTATATTTAGGAAACACACACACACACACACATATATATATATATATATATTCCTGTGTGAGTATGCATGCATGCAATAGTAATTTCTTTAAAAAAATTATGAGTTTGAAGGAGAATGGAGAAAAGGTATATGAGAGGATTTGGAAGTATAAAGGGAAGGGGAAATATTATAATTAATTTAGAATCCAAAAAAATTTATATATATATGAAAGAGGGAGAGAGAAAGAAAAAGAAAGAAAGAAAGAAAGAGGAAGAAAGAAAGAAAGAAAGAAAGAAAGAAAGAAAGAAAGAAAGAAAGAAAGAAAGAAAAAGAAAAAAAAGAAAAGAAAGTCTACCCAGGCTGTGAGTAACCAGAGATAACTGAGAAGACAACAGAACTATTTAGGCAGAATAATTGGGCAAGAGATAGGATCATCTAAGCCCCCGATGTTTCAGGAGCTCCCGATAACATAAGGTAAGCGCAGTATAGTATACTATAGGACAATACCATCCAGGAGAGAAACATTAGAACAAGAAAGAAATGAGGAAGACATTGATAGCGACATAGTGAACTTCTGATTTCATAACTAAGTACCATTATGAGAATTAAGAAAAAAAGTTCCTCATAAACAGAGTCTTAAGTCACTGAGAAGAAATAATGATGATGTCAGATATTATGCATATGCAGTTACAAAAATAAAAATAAATGTAATGGCATTTACACACAAAAGCTTGCTTCTGAGAAACATTCTATTCTGAAATATTTTGCTCTCTGATGAGGCCAGATATATGAGTCATTGTGATAAATCCTGGGAATAATATTAGTGGGTGACATTCAGCTTTTCAAACTCTACTATGCTTTCAACTTCACACTTCCTATGAAATTTTCAGGATGAATAGTTGGTAGTCTTTTCCTCACTTTGTATGTTTGTCTAAGTGATGGTTATGTTTACCAGAACTATTATTAATATTGAGGTCTCCTAATGGATGACTCTGGCTATTTTCTTTTGTTCTTTACCATTTGAAATCTTCTTTTGAGGGAGCTAACACTGGAAGTAAAATTGGTAACTGAGAGCAGCTGGCTATGCAATATCATTTATGAATTCATTCAACAAATTTTCATTGAGAATTTGAAGAGGTATTGCTACACTAAATCATACAGTTCTAAGTGACAACCATTATACCCTCCTATGTCCATGTTGAATGATCTAGTTAAAAATTAAAGACAGACTCAGATAAGAAACTCTGATGATCTCATGAGAGGTTGGCCAATCTGCCCTAGCTTAGCTCTGATCCCTATGTCTCTTATTCTCTCCTTAGGACTCACCAATGTACCAGATACAGAAAGATAACCATCACTTGTTTTTTTTTTTTTTCTCACATGTAGAATTTACAGTTTTTGTGTGTGTATGGTGTGTGTGTGTGTGTGTGTGTCATGAAAATGATAAGTACAATATGAAAGAAGAAGCCTAACACTAAGGGGATAGGGAGCAGGAAACAAGAGAGAATTTAGCATGAAAGCAAACTGCTTGGGAGAGAAAGGAAACTAGTAGAAGAAAAGACTAGAGAAATAGGAAGACAAACAGATGAACAAAGTATGCTAACACATGCATGATTTTTTAAGGGAAATTTACCATAAATATGAGTCTAGGAATATACCTCTTTCGTGGCATAGCTAAGGCACAGGTAGCCAGTTCTATTTGAAAGCACCTTTTAATCTTCTGGCCTGCCTTTTAAACCTTCAGCCTACTGATATTACATTGGCCAAAGCAAGTTGCAGAGACGATTCAGAAACAAGAGAAAGAATCGTACATGCTGCTTTTTTAATTTATAAACTGCAGAGTCAGTTGCCAAAGGATGGTCACATACAAAAAAAAAATGGGGCCTATGAATGCAACTTACTATAACTCCTGCAATATCCCAGGTAATGTGCTAAGCCCATTAGGCACATTAGATACACTAGGGAGACACTACCAGATATGACAGATGCTAACCTCATGGAGCTTATAGTGAAAATTGATAACTAGACATATGAATTCCACTTTAGCCTGCTACAGTTGCAATCAAAAGGTACTAACAAAGACAAAGTTATGGTAGCCACCATAATTTCTGGGAGGAATGTATCTTTTTTGAGTGATGATTTTAAACTCTTTTCATAGTGTATTGTTATATATTAGCAAGATGATCTGATATTATATAGTAGTTCAAGGGGATCATTACGCAAAAACCAAAAGAATAATTCTCTGTGCTCTTCTGGCTCTTTGTCAATATAGGAACCAGAAAGAAATTCTTATCTATGAAGCAAAGATCTTTGTTCCATGGCTCTGCCTCTTACAAACATCTTGCTATCAGTCCTGTTGGCATTGTAAGAGTCTCTACTTAATTCAAAAAAACTTTTGCAGAGCCCATCTATATATCAGGATTTTTCAGGGATTCTTCATCTAACACTCACTCATCTACTGGTGATAATCTCGTGAGAAAAATTAATACAAGATTTAGCCCATATTCAACAAATTATTATTAAAGAACTAGTTATTGTGCCAGGCACTGTGCCTGCCAGATAGGAAATATACATATTTCTTACTCTCCAAAGCTCACATTCTATTATAAGCGACAGACTTGTAAACAATACAATTAAAATATAATGAGGTAAGTGTCTTTAGATGAGACAGTATACTTTAAAATATTATGCAAATGTAAGGTATCATAATTAATCAGAACTGTAGGTCTCAAAGACCTCATCCTGTTTTCAGAAGTGCCTAATTTATCTAGAAGAAAATCTGTGGTGTTGAGACAATTTGAAGTGGAGGAAGGTATACCCTGATTCCAAAACCATATGCCATTACTTTCTAAGAAAAATATGATTAAAAGGAAAAAAAAAAGAATTATGATGTTTGCCAGCCTAGCAGATAAATGACAATCTTTGATGATTCAAGGGAAGATTCAAGAAGTACATGGGCCCTGTACAGTGATAGGAAAAAAAGAAAAAGAAAATAGAAAACTAAGGTATTGAAGGGATCCAGAGCATCAACCTAAAAGTTGAACATGAAGCACAGAGTGGCCTCTGGGCATTGCCTCTAACTTCTTTAATAGGAAATTGATGTGTGTGAATTCTAGTCACAATCAACAGTTTGTTTATCAGCTCTGGGTCTTACAAATAATTGTTTAAATAAATAACTCACCTAAATTTTTTTGGCCTTCACCATACAAATTTTTCTGTTCTCTACTTTTGTTCTGTCCATAAACATCCCTTAAATAAAGAATGCTGATTTCTAGAAGGTACCTAATGATATCATCTAATGAATCAGCTTATCTTATCCAAAACTTTCACTGACAGATATGAAATGCTTTTAATAAAGCACATACCCTCATACATGAAAGGAGTTATTTATCACAAATTGTAAACACATAGAAACCAAATCACTGGTGATTAGAAATGCTACTAAGAATATCAATGCCATAACCTCAGTACCATTTTCATTAAATGACTTTGCCAAAATTATGAAACTTTCTTAATTCCATGAAAAATGATGTCTCTAACAATAACATGTATAATTAAGCAAATATTGCTGTGCAGTTTGAAATTCATTGTCATCTGCATCAGCCTCAAAGATAAATTTATGTATGTGGATGAAAAAGAGTCTTCAAGCCTGTTGATTAAATTTAAGGTGATCCATGAATTTAAGACCTTACTAAATCCCTCAGATTATTTTGAATAAAAATGTTTTGACTTCTAAACAGTGAAGATTTTATAAGGGATTATTGAGGAGGTGTACATTTGTTGCTTAAAATGAACTTTTTTTCTTATGTTCACTTCATTCTTTGTCTCTCTAAAGCCTCAATATTTTTGAACCATGTTACAATTAATGACATATTTAAAGACAAATGAAAATTACATTATTTCATTCGATTTAACATTCAAATGGTTTTCCAGGAACACAATAATGAAAACATTATTGCTGACATTAAGGAATCCCTATAGGTTTTTCATCTGCATTTTATGCAAGATTTTTTTCCCCATACAGAAGACAAGCAAGGAACCTATAAGACTGTCAGGATGCCAAAGAAAAACTAGCATCAAGGACAAGGACTCATTCATATATATGTTAGAATATAATTACAATGGTACTCAATGTATGGTCATTTGGCTCCAAATCTAATCTTCTATATTCTGCCCTATTGTTGTAAAACTCTGTAAACTATTTTGCTTTGATTCTCTTCCCGTCTGATTTCCCATCTAGCTCTTGGAAAGTGAATGGAATGAGGTTTCTCAAGATTAGAGCCTGTTTGGAAGAGACAAAGGACTTCCTACTCTTTGCCCAATTTATGTGGGAATCGCTAAAACAGCAATGTGGTCTTATGTCCTTAGAGATGCAAACAGCAACTGTAGAACCAGCCAATAGTGTTCCCTAACTCAACAGGACATACCACATGGGCTACTGAAGCACCCTCTTGTTGATCCAAGAACAAGATATAGGGTACTTGCTATGTAATAACAGGCAATACCTAGTTAATATACCAACAGGGTTCTTCTCCAAGTTCCTGGATCAAGAAATGTTAAATCTTCTCTCATCTGTTCCTGGGCTAAGGATAGTAAATGTTTCCTAAATTATTCATATTCTTACTTCCCTCAACTTCCCTTTTAGTCTTTATTCTTCCCACAATTATGTAGTCAAGTCTTGCATTAAATTCCTCCCTTTTAAATTTCTAGTATAGTTTCTATTGCCTTAATCAAATCCTGACATATATTTCACCAAAGTGATGATTTTCTAAAAAAAACAAAGAAACTGGATTTTTCTGTTATTTGTGAAATTCTGGAGAAGGAAACAATATGTTATTTTAAGAAGCTGAAGGGGGGCAGGATCGCCATCACTGACGGTACGGCCCGCCCAATCCCACAGTGACAGAGAATACGCTCTATACTCACCAAAACCAGGCAGAAACGTCATACAACCTGGACACACCAGGCGCTGGGCCTCCCAAGCTTGGAGAGCACAACGAAGAGATCCCAGGACTTCCCAGAAAGCATTGGGACTAGCAACCCAGTCTCCAGTTACAGCGGGACATGGCAGCGGAGCAGCACTGAACTGGCGGGGCACCACAGCCCTCCAGTTTAAGACTAACCAGGGCCAAACCAGAGAACAGAGAGCCTGGTTACCCCATCCCTGCTGAAGTGACCACCCTGAAATCTCCAGCTGCAGCAAGACCTCAGAACCTGGCAGTGACAGCAGCACAGAACTGGCGGAACACATCAAAGAAGCAGGGCCAAACCAGAGAGCAGAGAGTCCCGGATACCAAGATCTCTGCCAAGAGACCTGCCTGTAAGTGAGTGCAACCTTGAGAATCTGCAGTTCCCCAGATCCTGGGTCCTTCTAAATCAGAAGCCAGGCATCGAACCCCCCCTCCCACCCACATACCCACTTTGGGAAACAGAGGGGCACTAGGGACATTGAAGTTCCTGCCCTGTGGGCCTGATTGAGGAGCTAAGACAGTTAATGCCAGAAATTGCGCTGCGATCATCATTAGCGCCTGCGACATATACAGTGCAGAGCCCCTCCCATACACTCAAGGGTTCAACATTAGCCATCACTCTGTCCCTCGAGAAACACGTCCACGCACACTTACACACACAGACACACACGCTTGCATTTGCCCCGTTTGCGCCTGCGTACTTTCCTCCCACAGGTACAGCTAGTCCTCAGCACACGCTGAGAGTGCTCAGCTTCCTGAAGAACTCTCCAGACACCAGAGAGAGACAGCACCAGTCTGATCTGCAGAATCCAAAAACAAACAGGGAAGGTTTCAGATAAGCCAATGGCCAGTGGTAGGCGAAAGAACACTTCCAACATAAATCAGGACATCATGACTTCACCAGCAAACCCCAAAATCGATGGATACTCCAATTCAGCAGAAGCACAGGAAGATGATTTTAAAGCCATGCTTGCCCAATTATTTGAGGCTCATAAGGAGGAAATGAACAAGTCTTTCAAAGAGATGGCCAGTCAATTGGAGGCAAAGAAAGAAGAAAAAGACAATATCCTTAAAGAAACACAAGCAAACATAGCCAAACAAATAGATACACAAGTAGAGGAAAAAATAGTGGCATATAAGAAGGAAATGAAAAAAGAAATAGAGGCCATCGTAGAGAGACAGGAATCCAAATTCAAACACATGAAAGAAATGGTGCAAGGCATGAAAACAGAATTAGAATCAATAAAGAAAACACAAAATGAGAAAACCCTTGAGCTGGAGAACTTGGAGAAAAGATCAGGAACCACAAAAGTAAGCATCACCAACAGAATACAAGAGATGGAAGAGAGAATCTCTGGAGCTGAAGACACACTTGCAGAAATGGATACTTCTCTCAAAGAAAAAGTAAAATCAGAAAAGTTCCAATCACAAAATATCCAAGAAATCAAGGATGCTATGAAAAGACAAAATCTAAGAATAATAGGAATTTACGAAAAAGAAGACTCCAGACTCCAAGGTCCAGAAAATATTTTCAAGAAAATCATAGAAGAAAATTTTCCCAACTTAAAGAAAGAGATGTCCATAAATATACAAGAGGCCTACAGAACTCCAAATAGACTAGACCAGAAAAGAAACACATCACGTCACATCATAGTCAAAACACTAAATCTACAGAACAAACAAAAGATATTAAAAGCAGCAAGGGAAAAAGGCCAAGTAACATATGAAGGTAGACCTATCAGAATCACACCAGACTTCTCATCAGAAACTATGAAAGCCAGAAGGGCCTGGGCAAGTATCATGGAGACTCTAAGAGATCACAAATGTCAACCCAGACTACTATACCCTGCAAAGCTTTCAATCAACATAGATGAAGAAAACAAAATATTCCATGACAAAACTAAATTTACACAATATCTACACAGCAAACCATCCCTACAGAAGATACTAGAAGGAAAACTCCAATCCAATGAAAACAAATTCACCCAAGAAAACAGGGCATACAGATAATGTCCCAACAAAAATGAAAAGGAAACAAGCAATGAAACAAGGTTAGATCATCGACTCCATTACAAAAGGAACTAACATGCATTGGTCACTATTATCTATCAATATCAATGGAGTCAACTCACCAATAAAAAGACACAGGCTAACAGATTGGTTAAGGAAACAGGATCCAACATTCTGTTGCATCCAAGAAACACACCTAAACATAGTAAAGGCAATATATAGCAAGCCTATAGCTAACATCAAACTCAATGGAGAGAAACTTAAATCAATCCCACTGAAATCAGGGACAAGACAAGGCTGTCCATTGTCCCCATATCTCTTCAACATAGTACTTGAAGTCCTAGCCAGAGCAATAAGACAACTAAAGGAGATCAAGGGGATACAAATCAGAAAGGAAGAGGTCAAAGTGTCACTATTTGCAGATGATATGATAGTATACATGAGCGACCCCAAAAATTCAACCAGAGAACTCCTTCAGCTGATAAACACCTTCAGCAAAGTGGCAGGATACAAAATCAACTCAAAAAAATCAGAAGCCCTCCTATAAACCAAAGACAAAAAGGCTGAGAATGAAATTAGGGAAACAACACCCTTCACAATAGCCACTAATAACATAAAGTACCTTGGTGTGACTCTAACCAAGCAAGTGAAAGACCTGTTTGAGAAAAACTTCAAGTCTCTGAAGAAAGAAATCGAAGAAGATATCAGAAGATGGAAAGATCTCCTGTGCTCATGGATTGGTAGGATTAACATTGTGAAAATGGCCATACTGCCAAAAGCAATCTACAGATTCAATGCAATTCCCATCAAAATACCAACTCAATTCTTTACAGACCTTGAAAAAAAGATTCTCAGCTTCATATGGAGAAACAAAAAACCCAGAATCTCCAAAACGATCCTGTATGACAACAGATCATCTGGAGGTATCTCCATTCCTGATCTCAAGCTGTACTACAGGGCAACAGTAATAAAAACTGCATGGTATTGGCATAGAAACAGAAAGGAGGATCAATGGAACCGCATAGAAGACCCAGAAATAAATCCACACACCTATGAATACTCAATATTCGACAAAGAAGCCAATTCCATTCAATGGAAAAAAGACAGCATCTTCAACAAATGGTGCTGGACCAACTGGATGTCTACATGCAGAAAAATGAAAATAGATCCATATTTATCACCCTGCACAAACCTAAAGTCAAAGTGGATCAAGGACCTCAACATAAAACCAGATACCCTAAATCAATTGGAAAAAAAAAGTGGGGAACAGCCTAGAACTCATTGGCACAGGAGACAACTTCCTGAACAGAACACCAACAGCACAGGCTCTAAGAGCAACAATCAATAAATGGGACCTCATGAAACTGATAAGTTTCTGTAAAGCAAAGGATACCGTCATCAAAACAAAACGACTGCCTACAGATTGGGAAAGAATCTTCACTAACTCTCTATCTGACAGAGGACTAATATCCAGTATATACAAAGAACTAAAGAAGCTGAAAAGCAGCAATCCAAGTAATCCAATTAAAAAATGGGGAACAGAGCTAAACAGAGAATTCTCAACAGAGGAATATCGAATGGCAGAAAAACACTTAAAGAAATGCTCATTCTCATTAGCCATCAGGGAAATGCAAATCAAAACGACCCTGAGATATCACCTTACACCCATCAGAATGGCCAAGATGAAAAACTCAAGCAATAACACATGCTGGAGAGGTTGTGGAGAAAGGGGAACCCTCCTCCACTGCTGGTGGGAATGTAAACTGGTACAACCACTCTGGAAAGCTATCTGGCGCTTTCTAAGACAAATAGGAATAGTGCTTCCTCCAGACCCAGCTATACCACTGCTAGGTATATACCCAAAGTTTGTTCAAGTACACAAAAAGGACAGTTGCTCAACAATGTTTATAGCAGCTCTATTTGTAATAGCCAGAACCTGGAAACAACCCAGATGGTCCATCAACGGTGGAATGGGTACAGAAATTGTGGTATTTTTATACAATGAAATACTACTCAGCAATCAAAAAGGAAGAAATCATGAAATTTGCAGGCAAATGGTGGGATCTAGAAAAGATCATTCTGAGTGAAATATCCCAGAAGGAGAAAGACAAACATGGGATATACTCACTTATATAGACCTATAAGATATGATAAACATAATGAAATCTATACACCTAAAAACGATAATCAATTGAGCGGACATGGGGTGAGATGATCAATCCTCGTTTAGAAAGACAGATGGGATGTGCATTGAACGTATGACAGGAGTCTACTGAGCGCATCTGAAAGACTCTAACTAGCAGTGTTTTCAAAGCAAAGACTCATGACCAAACCTTTGGCAGAGTACAGGGAATCATAAGAAAGAAGGGGAGTTAGTCTGATGGGGAAAGGATAGGAGCTCCACAAGGACCAAATATATCTGGGCACAGATATATTTTCTGAGACTGACATTCAACCAAGGACCATGTATGGATATAACCTAGAACCTCCACTCAGATGTAGCCTGTGGTAGCTCAGTAACCAATTGGTTTCCCAAAGTGAGGGGAACAGGGACTATTTCTAACAGGAACTCAATGACTGGCACTTTGGTCTCCCCACCCCCGAAGGGAGGAGCAGTCCTGTTAGGCCACAGAGGAGGGCTTTGCAGCCAGTCCTGAAGATACCTGATAAAACAGGATCAGATGAATGGGGAGGAGGTCCCCCCTATCAGTGGACTTGGAAAGGGGCACGATGGAGATGAGGGAGGGAGGGAGGGACTGGGAGGGAATGAGGGATCGGGACACGGCTGGGATACAGAGTTAATAAAATGTAACTGATAAAAAAAATAAAAAATAAAAATAGAAGCTGAAGGGGTAATTCTTATAATATAGCAGTTCCCTCACAATTGAAGGAGAATCTTACAACACATATCAGCTCTCCCAAAAAATTACATTCAACAACAAAAACACTAAAAAATAAAATAAAATACAGGATGCTCTATTTCAGGCTGAAGCAGAAAATGAGTAGAGCAGAGAAAATGTGGAAAGAAATATAAAGGCATAATTATTAAAACACAAAATACCGCTGAGAACAAAAAGCAACCACAGCAAAATTCAGCAGCTCAATGACCACAATTAACACACACAATTCAATAATAACTGTAAAAATTAGTGGTCTCAATTTTCGAACCAAAAGATTCAAAATGACTCAATGAATCAAGACCCAAAACCCATCTATCTGTTGTATACAAGAAGCACATCTCAATTTTAAAGATAGGTATCACTTTGTAGCAAAAGAATAGACAAAAATATTCCAATCAAATAGGACCAGGACATAAGTAGACATTGGCATTCTAATATCTTAACAAGATAGACTTCAAACTAATGCTCATCAGAAGAGATAAAGAGCTACTTAATTCTGATCAAGAGAACAGTTAAGCAAGAAGACATTAGTATCTTAAGCATATAAGCACCAAACTTTGGGGCACCTGATTTCATGAAAATTCTACTACTAGATTTAAACATACAGAGTCACATCAATCCACTAGTAGTAAGTAATTTCAGTACCTCACTTAATCTATTCAGCAGGTTATGTGGACAAAATGTAAGCAGAGAAATATCAGAATTAATCGACATCATATGTAAAATGGGACTAACATATATCTACATAATATTCCATACAAAGGCAAAAGAATACAGATTCTACTTTGTAACATATGGAAGCTCTTCTAAAATCGACTACATCCTGGAATGCAAACCACATCTTTACAAATTCAAAAAAATTGAAATTTCTTGAATCTTCTATGAAAACAATGTTAAAAAAAACTTTAAATTTCAACAGCAGACAAATATCTAGTAAATACACAAATTCATGGAGATGAAATGCCTTATTACTGATAGATGAATCGATCAAAGATGAAATCATAAAAGAAATAAGACATTCCTGAAACTAAACATAAAGGGAAACAGAACATAGCAAAACCACTGCAAGCAGTCCAAAACTATAAGGGCCTACATTAATAAATCAGAAAAGGTAGAAGTAAGTGATTTAACAAAGCAATTCAAAAAGTAGGAAAACAACAAATAGAATCCCAGTTGATGGCAAGAAATAATATAAATTAGAGCATACATCCAACAAAATGGTTGTCAAAAAGAGAAAAAGATCAACAAATTAAGAGCTGGTTGATTGAGAAGATGAAAAATATTGACAGACTCCTGGCTCAACTAACCAAGCAAAAGAAAGGAGCCAAATTAAAATAAGCTTAGTAGGATAAGAAATGAAGCAAAGTTTAACCAACGAGACTGAAACAACCTAAGGAGATCCATAATAAATGAGGATATTTAAATAGTAATGAAAAGCCTTCCAGCTTAAAATAATGAAGGCTATGACCAGATAGCTTCACAGCAGAATTCTACCAGACTTTCAAAGATCTAAAGTCAATCCTTCCTAAATGATTCAAAAGAAATCAGAACCAGAAGGAATACACCAAGCTCCTTCTGCCAAGCCAGTATCATTATAATACTCAGACTAGATAAAGAAGAGACTTTATCTCAACAAAATAAAAGTTACCCACAATACAAGAAGCCCACAGCCAACATCATCATTAATGGATAAAAGCTTGAATCAATCCCACTGATGTCAAGAAGGAGACATGAATATCTACTACCCCTACCTCTTTTCAACACTGTCCTTGAAAAATTAGCTGGAGCAATAAGGCAAGAAAAGGAAGCCAAAAGGATACAAATTAAGAAAAAAGAAGTAATTTTATCTCTGTTTGAGGATGACATGATACTATGTATTAGAGATCCCAAAAATATGCCAGCAAACTTTTGAAATGATAAGCAAATTCAGCAATGTGGCAGTATGCATAATCCACTTTCTTAAATAAATAAAAAAGTTCATCTTCCCTAACAATTATGAAAGTGCAAATCAAACCAACATTGTGATTTCAACTCCCTCCTGTCATAACAGCAAAACTCAGTGTGACAGCTGAAAAAAATGCTGGAGGGGATGCACAGAAAAAGAAACTCTCATTGTCTGTTGATGACATTGTAAACTGGTATAGCCATTATGGAAATCAGTGTGAAAAATTCTTAATAAGCTAAAATAAATTTATCATATGAACCAGATATATTAGTTTTGGCTTATGCCCAAAGGACTCAACAT
The DNA here is from genome assembly GCF_030254825.1 of Meriones unguiculatus. NCBI lineage: Eukaryota > Metazoa > Chordata > Mammalia > Rodentia > Muridae > Meriones > Meriones unguiculatus. The sequence goes on from NC_083369.1 coordinate 145,065,720, forward strand.
TCTGTTCACAGATACTTGCTCAGCCTTGTTCATTTCTGCTCTATTTGTAATAGCTAAGATGTTGAAACCTAATGACCTTCAACCAATAAATAGATAGTGAAAGTGGTGTACATATACACAATGGAACAGTATACTGTTGTAAAGAAAAATAAAATCAGGAAGTTTTTAGCTAACTGAGTGGAACTAAACTATATATTATTGACTGAATTAACTCAGATTTAGAAAGGCAAATACTGCATGTTCTCTCTTACATGTGGCTCTTAGCTCCAAAATTTCAGATGTGAATACATATCTTGGAGTAACTTCAAAAACCAGAAATGTAAAATTGGACCATTGCTGTTTGGGGGTTGGGGAGCAATGGAGAGGGAAACATCAGTGTATAAGTGATCTTATAGGGGAGATAGAAAGGGGGGTATTATTTCAGGAGTGAGGTAATACAGAAGAAAATGGACAAAGGTTCAAAGGGGTATAGAAGCATACAAGACACTTGATCAGGAGAATGAGAAAAGGTGTTTTGGAGGGGTTGTTAAATACAGAAGAAAGAGAGAGGAAAAGGAGGATAAAATAATAATAAGTATGTGTAAAATAATAAGAAGAATTTATACTATTAACAATTTATTTTTGTTTTTTTGTTTTGTTTTTTTCCAAGACAGGGTTGTTCTGTGTATCCTTGGCTTCCCTGGACCGAGCTGGCCTCGAACTCACAGAGATCTGCCTGCCTCTGCCTCCCTGAGTGCTGGGATTACAAGTGTGAGCCACCACACCTAACTATTTATCTTTTTAAAATCTGTAATATATGTAATTCTGCATGTGGATATAAATGAACTTTTCTCATCTGTGCTGAAATGTTCCCTCTAAGAGCCAAAGACAAGCTAACAAAACCCTCAGTAGCAGACATGAGGTGTTCTCTTCTGGGTTGTTGGCCAAAGGTGTTGAAGAGACACCCAAAACATACAGACTATTGCTGTTGTCACTGATACCCCACAGAGGTAGAAAGTAGGTTTCTATTTCTGAAGACACAGAGCACTTCAGAAACAGGGTCTAAATGCCCTTGAGCTGAAACTGACTTGAATACTTCCTCTATGAAAACTAGCTTTCATGGTTAACACCATGCAAACTTCCAAAGACTAGAAGCAGCCAACACTCTTTTTTTTTATCAATATATTTTTGGTTTTTGTTTTATTTTCTTTTTAATTTCAGTTTATTTATTTTACAGCCCAAGGGCAGTCCTCTGCCTCCTCTCCTTGCAGTACCCCTCCCCCCTCCTTTTCCCTTCCTTTCTCTCTTTCCTCCCAGAAAATGGGAGTCTCCCCCCCCCCCATCAACTCTACCCAGCACATCAAGTTGCATCAGGACTGAACGTATCCTCATCCACTGAAGGCACACAAGGCAGCCCTTCCAGGAGGAAGTAGAGGCAATGGAGTCCATGTTAGAAACACCCCTCCCCCCTTCACTCATGAGGCCTCCCACATTAAGGCCAAGCTGCCCATCAGCCACTTATGTGCAAGGGTCCTAGGTCCAGATCATAATGCTCCTTGGCTGGGGTCTCAGTCTCTTTAATGCCCCATGGGACTAGGTTAGTTGTTTCTGTTCATCTTCTTATGGGGTTCCTGTCCCTTCCAGGTACTTCCATCTTTCCCCCCACACTTTCAAAAGACTCCTGGAGCTCCTACTCATGCTTGGCTACAAGTCCCAGCATCTTCTGGGTGGAGCCTCCCAGACAGCCAACACTCTTACATAGCTGTAATAACTATGAAGCACAACAGTTAGCAGCACGGCATAACTCTAAAGGTGCAGGAGAGGTACACATACCTTGATTGTAGCCAACAAAACTTTAGTTGGACTTAAGACCTACTCAACAGGAGAGAAACTGAGCCTAGTACTGGAAAATTAGCTAACTACTCAAAGCTAATGGAGTGATGGAACTTAGAGAAAAACCTACTACCACTACTTTACTAAACCAGCATCATCCCTAACAACAATCTAAACATCGGTCCTTATACTTTCAGGTAAGTGTAATTCTCACCTCTCATCAATGAAACTTCTCTATGCAACAAATGGAGACCACTACAGAAAACCAAAACTGATAAAAATGCAGAATTGTGGTGCCTCTTTGAAGTGATTCATCTGTACAAAATATTCCTGCACCTAAGGCTGAGGAAACATTGCAGAATGGGGTCTGGTGAAAGACAGAACACAAGGAAATTTGCTGTGAGATTGTGTCTCCTAGTAATGTCAGAAGCTACATGCAAAAAGCCCCAATAATATGACTGCCTAATCATGAGCTGAACAAGCACAGAGGAATCCCACTAGGCCTCATCCCTACATAAAGGACTACAAGCAACTACAAAATCCTGAGAGAAAAAGAAGTAGTCTTTCCCAAGGGAAGAACACACCAATTGTTTATCTAATACCAAAGGGTCAGTACTGAAAATATACATATAAGTAACATTATAGAGACTGAACAGGTTATATTTAATAATATATATATATATATGCATATGTGCATACAAAACAATTAATGAGAAAAGAGGCAACGAAATTAAAAGGGAGCATGAGGGGCTATACGGAAGGGTTTGTTAAGAGGAAAGGGAAGAGAGAAATGTTGTAATTATATTATAGTATCTACAACATATGAAAAAAATTAAAAATAAATTTAAATAATTATTTTAGAAGGTTGGACTAAAGTTATTAGCGTCCATGGGCATTAGAGAACACACTTGTAACCATAACTATGCTCAAATATGTGGATTATCCCACAGATATAAAGAAGCAACACTATAGACCATGATTTGAGTATGGTTTCCAAACCCTTAATATTGAAGAATTTTTATCAATAACTGTACTTTAGAGGACAGGACTGTCAGGCTAAGTAAATGGCTCCTGTGCATGGGTTGCAATTTCCAGCATGCCATACAATTCATTGGCCAACCAAGCGAAGCCATCAGAAGGCTGCAAGTTCATTGTAGTGTGGTCAAACAAGATACCTCTGGCTTCCACATGCATATACACATATGTGTACATGCACAAATATATAATACAGATTTAGAAGAAGACATTTTAAAAGAGAAAGGAATCAGTTCTGGACACCCTCCATCCCAGCATAGACAATGAGCCAGAAATTAATTCATGTTTTTTAAAGTCATTTAGAAAGCTGGAAGGAAACACTTTCATATTGGTTTTTACATATGAATTCCATAATTATGTTGTTATATCTGTAGGGTAACTTTATTTCTCTAGTGTGTTGGTTGCACTGTATTTTGATTAAATATTAAGCAACGAATATTTCAAGAAATGTAAGGAGATGATACCCTAAGTAAATATCTTTGTTTTTTTTTTTTTTTAAGTTCCCCAGGAAAAATTATTAATGTAATGAATCAAGGTGAGCACTGGAAAATTAAGCTTGGGCAAGTATGGAGTGCAACATTTAGCTCCCTTTTCTGAGCATCACTAAGCCCCTCATGCCCAGAGCTAATATGACCTCAGGAAAATGAAGTCAGTTTTTAGCTCAGTGATTTACAGACAATGAGGAGAGTTGGAAATAAATGCTAATAACGGTTTTCAGTCAAAACCAAAGCAAAATATAAGCCAGCCAAAGCAAATATTTTCTCTCTTATTCTTCCAGTTGACATTTGTGTGACAGGATAAGGCCTACCATGATAAATAATTTTTTGAGTCAATAGTTCTTGCATTAGTTTACCTTTTATTAAGGAAGAAACCCATGAAATCATATAAAGGAAACTGAGCATAAGACAAATGTTTCGCAGTGGCTCTCTTTTATTTACCAACTCCTCAAGCAGGCTGTTGGCTCATCTGAAATGCTGCTCTTTCCCACCCCATCTGGCCTCCAATGAACTCAGCATAAAACCTTGTCACACATCTAAAGCTCTGCACCTTTGCACTTACTCCATTAGCTACCACTATTTTAAACTCTAATTTGTCAGAGGTCTTTTTGAGTACGTTTGACACCATAACCCCTAATATATGGGGAAACTTACATTTATTGTAATCACTCTCCAAGTCTATCAAAAAAAAAAATAGAGATTGGGGGATATATATTTGTTAGGTGTATGCGTGTACATGCATGTGGGGGGCAGTTTTATGGGAACTGAACTCAAGGCCTCCTAGGTGCTAGGCAAGCACTCTAACACTACACAGTCAAAAATTTTAATTTATATCTGTTCATATTTGCATTGTCAATGTTTGTGTCTTAACATCGTTAACATGTGTTAAACCTGTCCCTCAAATACTGAATATTTCTAAGTAAAGTAGAAGCTAGTGTTTACTGATATAACCTAACAGTTTTCATGCAGAGTGAATTCCTTAATCTATGTACTTGTTTGCCCTTATTGTATATATATATTACATATATATATATATATATTATGTACGTCCTGTAGAGTTGTGTTAATGATCATGAAACTATAAGCCTCCCACAAAGTATCAACCTTTAGAGTTTGCTCCCAATGCTGTCTCATACACACACACACACACACACAGAGAGAGAGAGAGAGAGAGAGAGAGAGAGAGAGAGAACACACTGTGGTGAAGCAGATGTTAGTACTCAAACCATATTATTTGCTATAGAGTGTTCTCTAATATGCCTATGGCTTTCCAGAAAAATCTCTGTGGCTTTCTGCCTAAAGACCCTTCTAGGCCCCAGAACATTCTCTGTATGTACAAGGAGCAGCTAGAAGGGCCCCTAGTGACTATGACCCAATGAAGAATAGTGTGATTTTTAATATCAATTAAACAGCATCTGGAATCACCTAGAAGACAAATCTCTGAGCATGTTTGTAAGAGAATTTCTCTGTTGGGTTTGTTAAGGTGAGAAAATCCCAGAAGTACCTCAAAACAGATGCTGAGACTAATAGCCAACATTGGGTAATTCTCAGGGAATCTTGTGCAAAGGGGAGGAAAAAGCAAAGCACCTGGAGGAGACAGAAGCTCAAAAAGAAGACCAACAGGGCCAACCTAACCAGAGCCCAGAGGGGCTTGCTTAAACTAAAGAATCAACCAAGGACCCATGAATGAATTGGACCTAGGCCCCCTACAAAGTTGTAGCAGAAGGGCAGCTTAGGCTTCATATGGGTCCTTTAGTAAGGGAAATAAGGACTCCATTGGGCAAGGACTCACTTGCCAACTTTTTTATCACTTCTCTCTGGTGAGAATGCCTTGCCAGGCCACAGGCAAAGAGGATTTACTCAGGGCTGATGCAACTTGATGAGCTGGGGTAGATGGGAGAGGGAGCTCCCTTTTTCCCAGGAAAAGGGGAGGGGGATGAGTATGGAGGGTGGGACTGTGAGTAGAGAAGGGATGGGGCTACAACCAAGATGTAAAGTGAATAAAAAATAAATAAGTTTTTTATGTATGTATTTTTTATTATTTTTATTAATTACAGTTTATTCACTTTTTATCCTAGCTGTAGACCCCCTCCTCCATCCTTTCTCAATCCCATTCTCTCTCCTTCTTCTTCTCCTATGCCCCTCCCCCAGTCCAATGATAGAGTAGGGAAGATGCTCAATCTTCATTTAGAAAGGCAAATGAGATGGACATCAGAAAAGAGAGAAAACAGGGAATAGGACAGGAGCCTATCACAGAGGGCCTCTGAAAGACTCTACCCAGCAGGGTATCAAAGCAGATGCTGAGATTCATAGTTATTGTTGTTGTTGTTGTTGTTGTTGTTTAAGATGAGAAAATTCGTCCATTTTAACTATGAATATCACCATTCCAGGGCCTTAGATCTGAGATTGGAGAAAATGACAGAAAAAGAGTACCAGCCTATCTTTCAGTTCCCCTACTAAAAAGTCTCTTCTTCTCCCCCTCTCCCTCCTTTTTCTCTCTCTCCTTCCTACCTATGGATGCAATGTGATTAACTGACTCCAGCTTCTGTCATCAGCATTCCTGACATGATAAATTCTACCTTCAAACTGTGGGCCAAAATAAAGTCTTCCTTTCTTAAGTTGTTTTTATCAAGTATTTTGTTGAATCTATGAAAAAAGTAACTAATACAGATTTAGTTGGTAGCCAAGAATTTAGACAATAGCATAGGACCTCTTAGGAGTAATAACGAAAGATTCTGTGTAGGTGTGTAGATCTCATCCTTTTTAAAGTAACTAGGAGATAAATAGTGCAACAAGGTTATGAGTTTCCAGAAAGCAATCACTTGACTGTTTTCAGCACACAGTACTCAGCTCTGAGAAGCTGAAATTAGACTATGTCTCTTCCCTGCACCCCTGCTGATTAAGTCTTACACAGAGGGAACACACAACATATGTTACACTCATTCAACAAATATGGTGCTAGTTTAAGCCCTGAGGACTCAATGCCTAATTGAGGCTCAGTAAAATGGGCCTTTCTTCTCTGAATTTTGCAAGCTTATAGTGAAATGCACAAAGACAGACACTAACAGACAGCCAAACTGGTAATAGAAGGCAGGTAATAGAAGAATCCAAATAGTACCTCCATCCATCAGTTCTTAGGACACTGGGAGCAAGCTCGAAGAAATGGCATGCATAAAGAGAGTTGGTGAGAAGTATTCAAGAAACAGAAAGGAGGTCAATGTGGGTACAATTGGAAGGGGAGAGTTCAAGAACTTAAAACAAATACTAATTATCCTACTGAGGGACTCTTTAAGAAAGCTCACACTTCCTCAAATGAAAAGTCTAGCTTGAGATAAAACTTTACATGTTTCTAGACATGCCACTACTGCCTTCTTGATGACTTCTAATTAATTAAAGCAAACGACTAATTTAAGAGCTAGTCATTAGAGAGATCCAAGATGGTGCCTCAGACAATGCAGGGTATCTGAACAGCAGCTCAGCAGTGAGAGTAGGGTCACTGGCAGACTGTACTGTGATCCCAAAACCTTAATGTCTGTGTTTCTCAAGTGAGAGGAGAATCCATGGGGATACATGAAAGTCCATCTTCAGGGCCACCCTGCTAATTCCAGGAAAGATTTCTCGGCTCCCACGCAGCACTACCACAGCCCTAGGCCACCAGCCCAAGCCTACCTTCTGTGGATATCTTCCTGGGACCAGCAGCTGGCAGCTTGGACACTTACTGCCTGTCAAGTGAATAACTTCATGTACTGAGAGTGAGGCTCCAAACATAGGTTCTCACTCTCATAGTCCTGTGGTCGCAGATGCTAGTGGCACTCACTCTCACGATCCTGCAGAGGGGATACCTTCCCCTACTGTGGGGAAGGAATAGCTCCATTCTGCCTGTTCCTCAGCTGCCTGGCTCACCCAGGTCAGAATCAAACAACACATCACAGACAGTAAACACAGCAGAGCTGAACTAGGCTTGGGACACAATTCTCATTTTCTGCCATCTTAAGGAAGCCAGAGTGGCACTGGAGCAGCTATAGGCACAGAGATCTTTCCACTGGTATCCTAGCTGCCTGGCTCACCTGATCCAGAAACAACTAGTCCAGAACAGACAGAGAACCCAGAGGTGCTGAGGTAGGTAGGCACCTGACCCAAGTTCCATTTTCTTCCTCCCCAAGTAGGTCTGTGGGGCAGGGAAACAACTCTAAGCATGAAGAACTTTCTGCCTGTTCCCCAGCTGTCTTGCCCACCTGGAAAAGAAACAGCAAGCCCAACACAGCCAATGAACCCAGGGAAATTGAGCCAGGCACGGAACTCAAATCTCATTGCTCACAATCTCAAGGAAATCTGTGGGGCTCTAGGCTCAGAGATCTTTCTGCCTGCACTCCAGCTTCCTGATGTACCTGGATCAGAAATAGTGAGCCAACAGAGACAGTGAAACGAGCAGAAACTATTTCAGACTCCAGAGACAGGTGAACGCAGTCTGCAGTATAGGCTCCAGAAACAATTAGTCAAAGCTACAGACACCAGATAGCTAGAGGTCTGCATAAACACATACACAACAAAAGCCAGGACATCATGTCTTCACCAGAATCTCCAAATATCAACGGATATTATATTGAAGGTGAAACACAGGAGAATTATGCTAAATCTATAATTATGCAGTTATTAAAGGTACATAAAGAGGAAACGAACAACAACAGCAAAAAAAAAAAAAAATAGAGGCTATCATGGACAGACAGGAATCCACATTCAAACAAGTGAAGGAAATGGTACAAGATATGAAAACGGAATTATAATCAATAAAGAAAACTCAAACAGAGGAAATGCTGGAGTTGGAGAACTTAGAGAAGAAATCAGGAACCACAAACATAAGCATCACCAACAAAATATAAGAGATGGAGGAAAGAATCTCAGACGCTGAAGGTTTAATTACAGAAATCGACACATCTCTCAAAGAAAACATAAAAATAGAAAGATTCCTGACCAAAAAAAAAAAAAAAAAAAAAACATCAAGGACAAGGACACCATGAAAAGACAAAACCTAAGAATAATAGGAATAGACAAAAAAAAAATATTCCAGGCTCCAAGTCCCAGAAATATTTTCAAGAAAAATCATAGAAAATTTCCTAACCTTAAGAAAGAGATGACCTTAAAATTAAAAGAGGCCTACAGAACACCAAATGGACAAGACCAGAAAAGAAATTCCTCCTGCCACATAATAGTCAAAACCCTAAATATACAGAATAAACAAAAAATATATATTAAAAGAAACAAGGGGAAAAGGCCAAGTAACATAAAAGGCAGACCTATCAGAATCACACCATACTTCTCAACAGAGACTATGAAAACCAGAAGGTCTTGGCAGATATCATGGAGTTACTAAGAGAGCACATATGCCAACCCAGACTTCTTTACCAAGTAAAATTTTCAATGAGGATACTTGGAGATAACAAACAATAACTAAATTTAAACAATATATATGCAGCAAACCAACCTTAAAGAAAACACTAGAAGAAAAACTCCAACCCAATGAAATCCACTTTACCCAAGAAAACAAAAGATAAAGATATAAGATATCTTCAAAACCAAAAAGTAAAAGAAAACACACACACACATACACACACACACACACACACACACACACAATCACCACCAAATCCACAATGAAAGGAATTAACAGTCATTGGTCACTAATATCCATTAACATCAATAGACTCAACTCTCCTGCTGGCTCTTACATTCTTCCTTCCCCCTCTTCTTGGCTCTCAGAGTCTGGAAGGAGTTGATGCACATGTCCCATTTAGATCTGAGCACGCAGTGATTATTTATTCTTAGCATTAAAAAAAAAAGACTAAAAAAATGGTTGCAGAAACAGGATCCAACATTGTGTTACCTTCAAGAAACACAACTCAGCAACAAAGATAGAAGCTATGTCAGAGTAAAGGGCTGGAAAAAGATTTTCCAAGCAAACAGACCCAAGAAGCAACCTGGAGTAGTCATCCTAATATCTCATAAAACAGACTTTCAAGCAAAATTAATTAGAAGAGATGGGGAGGGACACTTCATTTTCATCAAAGGAAACATCCACCAGGAGGACATCTGAATATCTATGCACCCAACACAAGGGCTCCTGCATTAGTAAAAGAAATTATATTAAAGCTTAAATCACACTTTGATCTCAACATCTTAATAGTGGGAGACTTTAGCACCCTACTCTCATCAAGGAACAGATCATTGAGACAAAAGCTCAATCAAGAAATAACAACACTTACAGAGGTCTTAAATCAAATGGACCTAATAGACGTCTACAGAAAATTTCACCCAAACACAAAAGAGTATACCTTCTTCTCAGCGAACCATGGAACCTTCTCCCCAAATGACCATATAGTTGGGCACAAAGCAAGCCTCAAAAGATAAAAGAAGATGGAAATAATCTCCTGTATCTTACCAGACCATGGCGGTCTAAAAGTAGACCTCAACAATAACAGAAACAGAAAAAGGCCTACACACATGGAAAGTGAACAACTCTCTACTCAATGACAGCTGTGTCAGGGAAGAATTAAAAAAAGAAATTAAAGATTTCACACAACTTATCCAAAATTATGGAACACGATGAAAGCAGGGCTAACAGGGAAGTCAGAGCACTAAGTGACTCAATAACGAAATTCCAGGTATCTTATACAAGCAACCTAATGGCAAACCTGAAGGCACTAGAAAAAGAAGAAGCAGAAACACCCAAAAGGAGTAGATAGCTGGAAATAATTAAACTCAGGGCTGAAATAAATAAATTAGAAACAAAGAGAAAAATTCAAAGAATCAATGAAACCAAGATCTGGTTCTTTGAGAAAATCAACAAGATAAACAAACCCTTAGCCAAACTAACTAAAAGACATAGAAACAGTATCCAAATCAACGAAATAAGGAAGGAAAAGAGGAACATATCAACAGACAGTGAGGAAATCCGAACAATCATTAGATCCTACTTCAAAACAATAAACACAACAGAATTAGAAAATCTAAATGAAATGGACAATTTTCTTGATAGATTCCATTTACCAAAGCTGAAACAAGATCAGCTCCATAAATTAAGTAGTCCTACATCCCCTAAGGAAAGAGAAGCTGTCAGCAAAATTCACCCATCCAAATAAAGCCCATGGCGAGATGGTTTCAGTGCACAATTCTACCAGACTTTTAAAGAAGAGCTAATACCAATACACTTTAGACTGTTCCAGAAAATAAAAGAAGGAACATTACAAACCTCATTGTATGAGACCACAGTCATCTTGATATCTAAACCACATAAAGACACAAAAAGCAAAAGAACTTCAGAATGATCTCGCTTATGAATTTTGACACAATAATGGTCTATAAAATACTCTCAAACTGAATCCAAAAACACGTAAAAGATATCATCCACCATGACCAAGTTGGCTTCCTCCCAGGCATGCAGGAGTGGTTCAATATATGGAAATCCATCAGTGTAATCCACCATATTAAAAAAAAAAAAAAAAAACTAAAGGAGAAAAAGAACATGATCATCTTCTTAGAAGCCTAAAATATTTGTCAAAATCCAACACCTGTCCATATTTAAAGTAATTGGATAAATCAGGGATACAAGGTATGTACATAAACATGGTAAAGGCAATATACAGCAAAACTATGGCCAACATGAAACTCAATGGAAAGAAATTTAAAGCAATCACACTGAAATCAGGGACAAGGAAAGGCTGCCCACTCTCTCTGTATCTCTTCAACATAGTACTTGAAGTCATAGCTAGAGCAATAAGACAATTAAAGGAGATCAAGTGTATAAAAATTGGAAAGGAAGAATTCAAATTATCACTATTTGCAGATAATATGATGGTATACATGAATGACCCCTAAAAATTCAACCAGAGAACTCCTTCAACTGATAAACACCTTCAGCAAAGTGGCTGGATATAAAATTAACTCAAAAAAAATCAGTAGTCCTCCTATATACAAAAGACAAAAGGGCTGAGAAAAAAATTAGGGAAACTACACCCTTCACAATAGCCACTAATAACATAAAGTACCTTGGTGTGAACCTAACCAAGCAATGAAAGACCTTTTTGAGAAAAAAAAAAAAAAAAAAACTTCAAGTTTCTGAAGAAAGAAATTGAAGTAAATATCAGAAAATGGAAAGATCTCCCATGTTCATGCATCTGTAAGATTAACATAATGAAATGGCCATTCTGCCAAAAGCAATCTACAAATTCAATGCAATTCCCATCAAAATACCAACATAATTCTTTGTTTTTTATTTTATTTTATTTTATTTCATTTTTAATTACACTTTATTTACTTTGTATCCCCCCTCTAGTTCCCTCACTCCTCCCCTCCCAATCCCTCCCTTCCCTTCTCCACACATGCCTCTCCCCATGTCCCTGGTAGGGGAGGGTTTCTTTTCCTTCCTTTTGATCCTAGTCTGTTAGGTCTCATCAGGAGTGGCTGCATTGTCTTCCTCTTTGGCATGGTGAGGCTGCTCTCCCCTCAGGGGGAGGCCAACACAATTCTTTACAGAACTTTAAAGAACAATTCTCACTTTCATATGGAAAAACAAAAGCCCGGAATTGCTAAAACACTACTGTACAACAACAGATCCTCTGGTGGTATTGCCATCCCAGAACTCAAGCTGTGCTACAGAACAATAGTAATAAAAACTGCATGGTACTGGCATAGAAACTGACTGGTAGATCAATGGAATCAAATTAAAGACCCAGAAATAAACCCACACACCTATGGATACTTGATTTTTGACAAAGAAACCAAAACCATACAATGGAAAAAAGCAGTATCTTCAACAAATGGTGCTGGTTTAACAGGATGTCTAAATGTAGGAAATACAAGTAGATCCATATTTATCACCCTGAAATAATGTCCAAATGGACCAGAGACTTCAACATAAAACCAGACATAGTAAATCTGGTGAAAGAAAAAGTAAGGAAAAGCCTTGAACTCATTGGCCAAGGAGACAACTTCCTGAACAGACCACCAACAGCACAGGCTCTAAGATCAATAAACAATAAATGGATCCTCGTGAGACTGAAAATCTCCTCGAAAGCAAAGGACACTGTCCACAGAACAAAATGACAGCCTACAAACAGAAAAATCTTCAACAACCCTACATCTGACAAAGGGCAAACTTCCAGAATATACAAAGAACTGAAGTTAAACTCAACAACCCAAGTAATCCAATTTAAAAATGGGGTACAGAACTAAACAGAGAATTCTCAATAGAGGAATATCAAGTGGAAGAGAAGCACTTAAAGAAATGCTCAACATCCTTAGCCATCAGGAAAATGCAAATTAAAACAACCCTGAGATTCTACCTTACACCTAAGATCAAAAACTCAAGTGACAATACATGCTGGAAAGGGTATGGAGAATGAGAACCCTCCTCCATTGCAGGTGAGAATATAAACTTATAAAACACTTTGGAAATCAATCTGGCATTTTCTCAGTAAAGTAGGTATCATGCTACCCCAATATCCAGCTATATCACTCCTAGGCATGTACACGATGCTCCACCATTCAAAAGGACATTTGCTCAACTATGTTCATAGCAACTTTATTCATGATATCAGCATCTAGAAACAACCCAGATGTCCCTCAACCGAGGAATGGATACAGAAACTGTGGTACATCTGCACAATAGAATACTACTCAGAAATTAACAACAAGGAAATCATAAAATTTGTATTCAAATGGATAAAACTAGAGAAGATCATCCTGAGAGAGGTAAACCAGACGTGAAAAGACACACATGGTATGTACTCACTTATAAGTGAATATTAGCCAAATAATAAAGGATGAACATACTACAATCTATAGTCCTAAAGAAGCTAAACAACAAGGAGGTCCTTAGGGAAGAATGTTAATCCTCATTCATAAGAACAAACAGGATAGACTATGAAAGTATGAGAAGACAGTGAACAGACAGGAGTCTGCCACAGAGGGCCTCTAAAAGATTACCCAGGAAGGTATCTAGGCAGATGCGGAGACTCATGGCCAAACTTTAGGCAGAGTGCAGGGAATCTTACAGAAGAAGGGAAGATAGAAAGATCTGGAGGGGACAGGAGCTCCACAGATGGACCAACAGAACCAAAAGCTCTGGGCCTAGGAGGGCCTGAAGAAACTTATGAATCAAACAAGGACCATACATGGAGAGGACCTAGATGCCTTGCTAAGATGTCACCATGGGCAGCTCAGTCTTCATGGGGTATCCTTAGTAAAGGAAGCAGGGGAAGTCTCTGTCATGCACTTGGTTGCCTTCTCTTTGATCACCTCCCCTTGGTGAGGTGACCTTATTAGGACACAGAGAAAGAGGATCCATACAGTCCTGATGAAACCTGACCAGCTAGGGTCAGATAGTAGGGGAAGAGAACCTCCTCTATCAGTGGCTAGGGAAGGGCCATAGTGGGGATGATGGAAGGAGAGTGGGACCAGGAGGGAATGAGGGAGGGAGTGAAAGCTTGGATACAAAGTGAATAAATTGTTAATAATAATAATAATAATAATAATAATAATAATAAACTAGTCATTAGAAATTCTAGTTCTAAGCTACCTACTCTCAGAACAATTAAATGACAAGTACTAGGAGTTGAGACCTGGGATGTTTCTTGGTTGCTCTCATGTGTAGCCAACTTTGAAAAGCAGGCCATTGCACATGATTTAGTTCATTAAGAAACAACTAGCCAGACTGCCTCCACACCAGGCTTCCACGGGGACTATAAAAGAAGTGAAATGAAACTAAAGTGAAGGTGGGTTCGATGAGAGCTCAGTCTGTGTAGTCATTCTAGTTCATTGTGTTCTTTAATCTCCAATATCTCAGGGAAAAATCCTTCCATCTCATCTCAAAGATGAAAAGCAATCTCTACTCAGAGAAGCACATTTCACTGATCATACAAGCAGAATCAGGACTCAAGCACCAGTTCTCTGTGTGCCAAAGCCTACTCTATTAGTAAGGAAGAGATGTTCAGCTGCAGCCCTTGAGAAATTAAAAGGAAATTTAAACATTGTAAAGACAGTGGTATAGAGAAGAGCCACCTAGGGAATTATCAGAGAACACAGGCAGGTTCACATCACTCACCATCTTTCCATGGTCAGCGCTAGCAAACATAGCAGGCTCTGGTAGCTATCCTTCACTCAAAACTTCTCCCTGCTTTTTCTGTGGAGAAACTTTAATGTTTTTCCACTCTCATACTCCATATCTAATTCATTAAAAATATTATATCACATGCATGCAAAATATCTCTAGGCTCTAGCCACAACCTTTACCTGTACAACTATATCTCATCATATGGATTAAATGTTGTTGATGTTTCTCTCCAAAATTCCTATGCAGAAGCCTTGGCTTCCCATGTGATCATATTTGGAGGTGGAGCCTCCTGGAATCGATTAGGTTTTGATGAGCTCATGAAGGTGGGTATCATTGTTAAGATAAGTATGTTTATAAAAAAAGAAGTGGCTCTAGGAGCACATGCTCTTTCTGCCAAGTGAGGGCACAGCCAGTACGTCTTGAACTGAACTTGCCATCACCTTGACCTTGAATTTATCATCTTCAGAACTATGGGAAGTTAGTGCCTGTTGTTTAACCTACTAGTTCTTTGGTGTTTTGTTATGGAAACCCAAACTGATCAAGACTACTGTAGTCCAAGTCTCCAGAGCCACCCAAAGCAACCCACCTCTGCCTATTACTGCTGGACAGTCTCTCTTTAGTCAACACCCACATGAACAGTGGGTTAAATGGCAGAACTTGTTGATGAGGCAGCATGATCTTCTATTCAACCCAGAAGTGACTTCCCACTTCAACCAGACTAAATGTTTTACTTCTCACTATAGCTTCAAACCTTCTGAGCTTGTTGTTCCAGTCCTATCCTTCACCATGCTCCCATGCTTTGTTACGTGCTCATCTTGCCATTGCGCTCACCATTTGCTGCCACTTAAGGGCATCCTTACTTTCCAGTCCTTCCTTCTGGAATGCATTTACCCAGATATTTTTACAGCAACCTGCTTCTCATTTAGCTTTCAAGTTTAACTTCCCCTACGTAGAGAGTCTTTATCTAACTGCCACAACTAAAGAATACACTTGTCCCCACCTTGCTGGTCATTGGCCAGACATTCAATCAGTTTTTATTTGGCTACTAGTATATACGCTTTTATAAAGTCAAACTGAGCCAGAAAGATTGTGATTTATCAAATTTTGGTCAATTTGTCATTTTTTTTTGCAAAAGTTGGAGATTTTATTCATCAAATTGGTTGACATGCTCATCATCCAGCCACCTCCAGTTCTTATTACTGGATCTGCAAAATAAGAATAATGATTCAATGTGGACTAGTAATTGCACACCAGGTACCACATTCAGAGAGACAAAGGACTCAAAGCCAGATCTTTCGCTTGCAAATTTTTCTTTACATTTAATGCTAGCTTTTCATTTGCATTCAGCATATTGAGGTAGGAAACAAATACATATTACACTGGCTGGCATTCTATAAACAGCCATTGGACTGTGATCAAGGCAAGAAAGTTTAAAGAAAATTACCAGGAGAAAGTGTCACGGGCTCAGACTAGACCTTAAGTCCTCTCATCTTCTGCAAGCTAGTAAAGTTTATGGTAATAACAAAATTGCTAACACTGGTGCCTTGGGGAGATGCCTCGGTCAGTAAAATGTCTGCTTACAAGCATGAGGAACTGAGTTTAGAGTCCCAAAGTACTTGTAAAAAATTTGATATGGTGACATATACTTGCAGCCCCAGCACTAGGGGTGGAGAGGAAGGGAATGGAGACAAGCAGATCCCTGAAAGTCATTGACCAGATGACCTACTTGAATCAGTTAACTTCAGGTTCAGTTAGAGACCAATCAAGGAAAGACAACCTATGTCAAACTATAGCCCTCCACATGTACACACACAATACCATGAATACACAATAAGTTATCGACACCATTCTAAACATGGCATTATCTCAGCAATGAAACTTAGATCCTGAACATATAATGTAGCTGCTATGTCAGATCCCCAGGAAAGGGTAGATATTTTCTGGGACCAAGGACAGAGCTTCTCTCATGTTTAATTTCTGGGTTTTTTGTTTGTTTGTTTGTTTTTGTTTTTGTTTTTCCTCATCTTCCATGATTGTGCCCTGGTAACTCTATTTTTACCCTCTACAATGAAGGTTTATGAGTAGAAACTAAAAAGTGTGTAACTTGAATAGGGAAAAAAAATAATAGGAAAAATTTACCTCTGTTTTTTGTCTCTACCTACAGTTTGGCTTTTGCTTTGATTCAGCATAGGCACCAGGCTGCAACAATGTCTGTGACTTTGTCACCAAAAAAATATGCAGTTATGTTCCTATCACACAGATATCTTGAAGTGAAATCCTGTTAACAGGCACCAGTATTTCTAAATTATAACAGTTATTAGGCTCATCACTAGATCTTGTTGCATAGTATGTTACTAAAGAAGCATTTGCATTACTCTATCACAAACACTGCTTTTATAAATATATTTTGATAGCTGTATTTCAATATAATTTATTTCACTTGCTCTCCTATGTATTTTATTTTATCCATTTAAAAATGTTTTCTGGACAAGAATTCAGATGCTTTAATAGCATTACAGAAATAGACATTTCAAGAAAAAGATTCAGAACACTAGCTTCTAGTTTAGATAGTACATTGAAACAGCCAGAAAAAAAAAAATCTTACCGATACACTAGGTAACTTTACAAACAGGAGATACTTAACTTACTTATCTTCCAAAAATGACCCTCTGCCCATCTGCCAAAATAATTGCTATCAGTGTTGTCATCATCTGAGAGCCAATTCAGACTATGCAAATGTCTCTCTAATAAACACTCATAAACACCTTTAAAACTTTCAGGTATGCAAAATAAACACATATGAAAAACTTCTTTCTGAGGCAAAATAATTCTTTGATTTAAAGTATATACTAATCAGCTGTCCCAAAAATTCTGTGCCTCTCACCCCAGTCACCAGCAGCTGTGGGTAAGAATGCATCACACGCTTCTACAGAAAAGCACTAGAAATTGCCCTTGAGCTCTTGGCTCTCCGACTCAGCATCCGCACAATATATTTTCCTTACTGTCCTTAGAAGAATCTCAAGCTTGGTTAGATTGGCTTGTGTGGGAAGTAACAAAGATGGTCTCATTGCTATGGTATAGACAACTTTTTTCTCTTTTAGCTCTGAGGTTTCTGGAAAACAACTGTTACTACGACACTAAAGGGAATGACAGAAAATATGTAGAAATGCAGAAGTCTATCATCATTTATTTTCAGAGACAAATTTTTAATATTTTTAAATTAAATATAATTACATCATCCCCCCTTCTTTTTCCTTTAGTAAATCTTTCTTATGTCCCGCCCCGTTGCTCCATTTAAAGTTCATGGATAAAGACAGTTTTTTACCCTCGAAAACTACTCTTATCTGGCTTCACACTGGTTGTTCTGGGACTGATCTCTGAATACTCTTATTGCCTTCCCCCTCTTTGTTTGGCTAGAGCATGGGACTGGTAACTCTGAATCCTAGCCAGAGGGAACTACTGGTTACCACAGCTGCCTGGCTTGGTAAGAGTTTTAAGACTCTACCAAAGTCAGCTTCCTGAGTTTTCTTCAGGTGTGACCAAAGTGAGAAGAGGTCAATGGCAAAATCCCAGAAAAGACTTTGATTGTGAGAGGCAGCAAAAGAATATAGACTGTACAGTAGGTGAGACAGAAAAGTAGTGTTTGTGCATCTCCAGGATGAGTGGCCTTCTCGTTGGTTCCCCCTTGAGGCTATTCTTGATACTACACCTATCCCTAAATGGTGACCACAACTAATCCCAGCATTCTCAACAGAAACACACAGAGAAAACCTAACTCCTTCCTGCTCCTCCCAACACTGATTTCCAAACTTTTTTGTGTTTTTCTGGGAAAGGAAGGAAGGAAGGAAGGAAGGAAGGAAGGAAGGAAGGAAGGAAGGAAGGGAGGGAGGGAGGGAGGGAGGGAGGGAGGGAGGGAGGGAGGGAGGGAGGGAGGGAGGGAGGGAGGGAACGGAGTATTAAAGAGATGACTATGTCAGTGAACTACCAGCAGTGCAAGCACCAGGACATGAGATCTCATCCTCAGCTCCAATACAAAAATGTCCTATGTGTATTTTATTTCCCCTTCTCAGTAAGATTCAAACATCCTCCCTTTGCCTCTCCTTGTAACTTAGCTTGTAATAGGCATTGGAGATGGAGTGAAGGAGGAAAATGGGTAGGAGAGGAGAAGGGGAAGGAAGCAGGGGTAGAGCCTAAGAGTAGGAATAGCTGGGAAGAGAAGGCCTGGTGAGAAAACGAAAATCAGAGACAGGGTAGGAGGCTATCTCTGAGATTTGTCAGAGACCTGGGATAGAGGAAGGCCCAGGAAGTCTATGGGGGTTACCTAGCAATGGGAGATATAGAGCCTGAATTGACAACCTCCTGTAGCCAAGCAGGACTTCCAGTGGAGGGATAAGGACATCAACCCACCCACAAAACCTTGAACCCAAAATTTGTCCTGCCTACAAGATGTACAGGGACAAAGATGAAGCAGAGATTGAGGGAATGGCCAATCAAAATCATGCCCTTCTTGAGATCCATCCCTGGTATTATTAATGTTACTCTGCTATGCTTATATACAGGAGCCTAGCATAATTTCTCTGAGAGGCTTTACCAAGCAGCTGATAAAATAGATGCAGAGAACCCACAACCAAACATTAATTAGACAAAGCACAGGGAGTCTTATGAAAGAATTGGGAGAATGACTGAGGGAGCCAGAGGAGTCAAGGACTCCACAAGAAGACCTGCAAAGTCAACTAACCTGGGCCCATGAGACCTCACACTGAACCACCAACCAAAAAACATGTATGGACTGGCTCTAGGCTCCCTGTACATATATAGAAGATACACAGCTTGGTTTACATGTGGACCCACGAACAAATGGAGCATGGACCCTCTCTAACTCTGATGCTTCCCTTTATATCCACTTTTCCTTACTGTGCTGCCTTGTCTGGTCTCAGTGGGAAAGAACTTGCTTAGTTCTATAGAACTTAATGCACCAGGGTGGGTTGGTACCCATGGGGGAACCTCGACCTTCTCTGAGGAGAAGAGGAGGGAGGAATGGGGGAGTGATGTCCAAGGGGGTTGGTGAATGGGAGGGAAGGGGGGAACTGCAATCAGGATGTAAAGTGAATAAATAAATTTTAATAAATAATTTTAATAAATAATTTTTAAATGTGGTGATGAAGTCCTATAATCTTTGCATAGGCGGATGCCTGGAACTTAGTGGCCAGCCACTCTACCAGAATTAATAAACTGTGAGTTCAATGAGAGATCCTGTATCAAGATGCAAGGTGGAACACAGTTGAGGAAGACACTTGATATCAACCTCTGACCCTCATTTCACATACACATACACACATGTGTATGTATACACATACCACATAAACAAGAAAAAGTAAATAAGGGGTAAATGAAAGAAAATTGACTTGGGTTATTTTAAAGAAATAATTTATTAACAAATAGATACAAGTTAGTGACCATATTTTGACTAGAAGCAACAAACATGATGGGAAAGAAAAGAGAGTAGTGAAAATGTTAACCCTGACAATATTAAGCCACAGAGACAATATTCCAGAAGCTACTACTAGATTTGTGTTATAGAAGAAGGAAAAAGGGGGACTCTTTTACCCAGTATACTCTCAGTTAGGTTTCATTATTTTCCGACAAAAACACTCTTATATGCTAGGATAGCGCCTTCTACCCTATATCTCTTTATCAATTCAAACCAGTCAAACAACTCTGTTTTTACATACCTATTTTCTGAAGCTCACCTGTCTGATAACAACTCTTTACCCCAAACATATACCAACAACTCGGGTGATATCCTTTGCATAGCCATACTAGATGGGCTAAGATTTAATGGCAAGCCATTCTCTTCTGATTAAACTTTATCTAGGTCTGCTCATATTTGGAACACAGGCTTGTTTCATCAGACTCCTTACAGAAAGCCTCCATGATGCAAAAGTGCAATGTCATCTCATCTGCACAGTTTTGTACATCAACTTTTCCACTTTAAAAAGCACAATCTCCATCTTTTAACCAGCACTAAGTGGTTCCTCCCTCCATGTGTGATTTTTCACTTCTGCTGAACACTTATGGCGTTGACATGCATTGCTGTTAGTGGTCTGTCTTCTACCTACAGAATGCCTCCCCTGGCTCTAAATCTGAGATTGATACACCTAATATCAGCTGATACAGTGCCAGTGAGGACCTCATCATACTTTAATCACACGCTTTCAACTGTTGTGTTTCTGATGAGCCTTCTAGAGATAGCAAAGATGACTTACTTATCACATTGATCAGTTATCAAACTGGGTCAAACACATATTAGTTGTTAAATAAGTACGTGTTGAATAAACAAAATCTCTTTGTTTTAGATACCACCCCAAGATATCAAGCTTCTTAACATCAGGACTAGACTTTTGTTACCTTGCAATCACCAACTGTTCATAGTGAGTTCAATTCCTGAACCCATGTAAAAGCAAAGGAGATAACCAACTCCACAAAGCAACCTTGTGACTTCTACATGTGCCATAGTACACAAACACATGGGCGTGCACTCGCACGCGCGCGCGCGCACACACACACACACACACACACACACACACACACACACACACACACAGAATAAATAATTTTGAAATAAGCATCTTCTAAAGAAACTGTCAACCTAAGCAGAGAAAAAAATGACAAGAACTTATCATAAGTAACAGCAAACTGTCTTCTAAAGTTGGGTGAAGTCAGGTAAACAGATCCTATGTTGTTATGCACAAAAAGCCTGTAGCCAGCAAGACAAAGTCATCACTGATGCTCAAGACAGATAAAAAGGGGCTAAAATGATGACTCAGTGATTAAGAGCACTGGCTGTTCCTTGGTTCCAGTTCTCAAAACCCATATGGTAGCTCACAATTGATGTATTTCCATTTCTAGGAAATCTGTTGCACTCTTCCGACCCCTGTGGATGCTGCATGCACATATGTATGTACATATGAAAAACACCCATATACACTATGTAAATACATTTTTAAAAGAAGTGAAATCAGTTTGCAAAGTACAATTCATTGTTTACAACAAAAGGATGGTTACAACCCAAGTATTGAAGATATAACTAAAAGGATTTTCTTTCTTCCTGGTAAAACATGGTAACCACATAAAACCCTCAAACCCAAGCATGAAGTCATACAATGTAGAAGACATGGTGGAGATGACTGTAACACAAATAAGGATACACAACAAATAAGCCAGACAACTAAAGAATATACTTCAAACATCAAAGCTGAGTTCAACATGAAACACGTAGAAGCCAAAAGTCAAAGATTGCAGTTTAAATCCCAGAAAGAGATACTCTCTCAGACCCCTGAGAGAAGCAACTGACCCTGCCCATGCTCTCTCACACATCTCAGACTTCTAACCTATAAAGTTGTGGATGTTTAAGCTACCTGTATTGGAGATTTGTTATGTACACCATAGGTTTTTAGCACACAAGATGAATAAGTAAAACCTCTGGTCCATATATTTTCCAATGTTATCTTTTCTTCAGCTTGCATTAACACGACCACTATATTACCATTGCCTCAGTTTTCAGAGTTTCTTTTTTTTTTTTTTTTTTTTTTTTTTTTAAATTTTTCATCAATTACACTTTATTCATTCTGCATCCCCCTATATGCCCCTCCCTCCTCCCATCCCAATCCCACCCTCCCTCCTCCCTCTGCTTGCATGCCACTCCCCAAGTCCACTAATAGGGGAAGTTCTCCTCTCCTTTCTGATCTTAGTCTGTCAGTTCACATCAAAAGTGGCTGTATTGTCCTCTACTGTGGCCTGGTAAGGCTGCAAACCCCCCCCCCAGAGGGAGGTGATCAAAGAGCAGGCCAATCAGATTATGTCAGAGGCAGTCCCTCTTCACATTACTATGTAACCCAATTGGACTCTGAACTGCCCTGGGCTACATCTGTGCAGGGGTTCTGGGTTATCTCCATGAATAGTCCTTGGTTGGAGTATGAGTCTCTGGGAAGTTCCCTGTGTTCAAATTTTCCTGTTCTGTTGCTCTCCTTGTGGAGACCCTGTCCTCTCCAGCTCTTACTATTTCCCAGTTCTTACCTAAAATTCCATTCACTTTGCCCAACAGTTGCCCATCAGGCTCAGCATCTGCTTTGATAGTCTGAAGGGCAGAGGCTTTCAGAGGCCCTCTGTGGTAGGTTCCTAGGCTGTTTCCTGTTTTCTTCTTCTTCTGATGTCCATCCTCTTTGCCTTTCCGGATGGGGATTGGACATTTTAGTTAGGGTCCTCTCTCTTGCTTAGTTTCTTTAGATGCACAGGTTTTAGTGGGTTTGTCCTATGTTGTATGTCTATATGAGTGAGTATATACCATGTGTGTCTTTTTGCTTCTGGGACAACTCACTCAGGATGATCCTTTCCAGATCCCACCATTTACCTGCAAATTTCATGATTTCCTTATTTTTCATTGCTGAGTAATATTCCATTGTGTAGATGTACCACAATTTCTGCATCCATTCTTCAGTTGAGGGGCATCTGGGTTGTTTCCAGCTTCTGGCTATTACGAATAAATCAACAAGATCGACAAACCCTTAGCCAGGCTAACTAAAAGGCAGAGAGACACCACCCAAATCAACAAAATCAGAAATGAAAAGGGGGATATAACTACAGACACTGAGGAAATCCAAACAATCATTAGGACTTACTTCAAAAGTCTATATGCCACAAAATTTGAAAATCTAAATGAAATGGACAATTTTCTTGATCGATTTGACTTACCAAAGCTGAACCAGGACCAGGTAAATCAACTAAATAGACCTATATCCCCCAAAGAAATAGAGGCGGTCATCAAAAGTCTCCCATCCAAAAAAAGCCCAGGACCAGATGGCTTCAGCGCAGAATTCTATCAGACCTTCAAAGAAGAGCTAACACCAATTCTCTTCAAACTATTCCACAAAATAGAAACAGAAGGAATATTACCAAATTCATTCTATGAAGCCACAGTCACCTTGGTACCTAAACCTCACAAAGACTCAACAAAGAAAGAGAATTTCCGGCCAATCTCCCTTATGAACATTGATGCAAAAATACTTAATAAAATACTTGCAAACCGAATCCAAGAACACATCAAAGATATTATCCACTATGACCAAGTAGGCTTCATCCCAGGTATGCAGGGGTGGTTCAATATACGGAAATCCATCAATGTGATCCACCATATTAACAAACTGAAATAAAAAAACCACATGATAATCTCCCTAGATGCTGAAAAAGCCTTTGACAAAATCCAACATCCATTCATGTTCAAAGTATTGGAGAGATCAGGGATACAAGGCACATATCTAAACATAGTAAAGGCGATATACAGCAAGCCTATAGCCAACATCAAACTGAATGGAGAGAAACTTAAAGCAATCCCACTGAAATCAGGGACAAGACAAGGCTGCCCACTCTCTCCATATCTCTTCAACATAGTGTTGGAAGTCCTTGCTAGAGCAATAAGACAGTTGAAGGAGATCAAGGGGATACAAATTGGAAAGGAAGAAGTCAAATTATCACTATTTGCAGATGATATGATAGTATACGTGAGTGACCCCAAAAACTCTACCAGGGAACTCCTACAGCTGATAAACACCTTCAGCAAAGTGGCAGGATACAAAATTAACTCAAAAAAATCAGTAGCCCTCCTGTATACAAAAGACAAAAGGGCAGAGAAAGAAATTAAGGAAACAACACCCTTCACAATAGCCACAAATGACATAAGGTATCTCGGAGTAACCCTAACCAAGGAAATCAAAGACTTGTATGAAAAAAATTTCAAATCTCTGAAGAAAGAATTAGAAGAAGATATGAGAAGATGGAAAGATCTCCCATGCTCATGGCTTGGTAGGATTAACATAGTAAAAATGGCCATCTTACCAAAAGCAATCTACAGATTCAATGCAATGCCCATCAAATTACCAACACAATTCTTTACAGACCTGGAAAGGAAAATTCTCAACTTCATATGGAATAACAAGAAACCCAGAATTGCTAAAACAATCCTCTACAATAAAAGATCTTCTGGAGGTATCTCCATCCCTGATCTTAAGTTGTACTATAGAGCAACAGTTTTAAAAACTGCATGGTACTGGCATAGAAACAGAGTTTCTTATATATGTTAGCTTTTGCCTTTGGCGTCTTATATATTTACTTCCTTTCCTCAGTTAGAAAAATCTGTGTTTGCTAATTTCTAAGATGATATTAATGTAAACCCATCTGTTCAATGAAAAATATTCCTGCATACATGAGCTAATCAGAAAACATGGTTCCAATTAATGATATTTTAAATTACTACTTAAATGTTGACTTGGATGATTCCCATATAATGTCAAAACAACTGATTTTGATGTGAATATTTCAAACAACTCTCTGTTCTGTTGATATGATGATAAATAGTGTGGATGATTATTGTTCAATTAGCTGACTGACTGGATTGACCACTGCGCTTTGGCATCATAAAGCGTAGCTTAGATTCTTTTATGACTACCAGAGAGAAAGCCAGAGAAATAAAAGTTCTTTCCTTTCTTGAAGCTCCCATGGCTTATTAATAATAAAATATTATAGTGCAGGAAATGTTCCATTTAGGAAGTATCACTTAATAATATTAGTTAATAGTCCTTCCTGAGGGATTTTGTCACCACCTTATTTCATTTTTATTGTTCTATTGAGAGGTTCATTATTGTGGCTAAGGTGATGCTGTTTTAAAGGGATCAAATTGTTACTATTTTAGGAAAAGCAAACCAAACAGTAGGCCTATGGGACTGAAAATAAGTAAGGGAGGGCAGGACAAAATTAAGGGAAGGGGAATGAATACTTGTACATGATCTCACGTTCTACTTTTCCCCATTCCCTAACTTTATTTACCACCCACTAGTCAATATAATGGTGACTTAATGGAGAGACATAGGGTAGAGTATGATGAAGAAGATAGCTTGAAATGGAAAAGTAAAAGAAAATGTGAATGTTGTATGTTCATTAGCTGTCACTGTAATGAAATATCTGAAGTGATTAAGTTACAAGAGAAAAAGTTCATCTGAGCTTACAACTTTGGAGGTTCTAGTCCAAAGTTGGTTAGACCTACTGCTTTGGGCCTATGGTATGTGTGCTAGATAGCAACAGCATGGAATTCAGAGCACAGCATCCTGCACACCTAATGACAAGAAAGCTAAAGATAGTAAGGAAGAGGATAAAGTGTCCTAATCTACCTCAATAACATGGTCCTGTGGTACCCTAAGGACTTCTTACCAAACTAGCCTCTTAAAGATTCACCATCTTCTATGGCTCCATGTTGAGAATCAAATATTTATTTTTATTTTACTTTGCGTGCATGTGTGTTTTGCCTGCAAGTATGTCTGAGCCCCACATTTGTGCCTGATTTTCCAAGAAAAACAGAAGAGGCTGTGGTAGTTTGAATAAGAACAGCCCCTATAGACTCACATATTTAAATGTATAGTCATCTAGGAGTGGCACTTTTTCAGAAGCACTAGGAGGTGTGTCCTTGTGGGAAGAAGTGTGTTACCAAGAATGGGCTTTGTGCTTTCAAAAACCCATGCCAGGCCCAGTTTTCTCTCTTCCTGTCACCTGAGGATTAGGATCTAGCTCTCAGCAACTGCACCAGCACCATGTATTTTTTTCATGTTCCCTGCCATACTGATAAAGGACTAAGCCTCTGAAACTGTAAACAAACCGACATTTAAATGCTTTCTTTCATGAGAGTTGCCTTGGTCTTGGTGTCCTTTCACAGAAATAGAACAGTGACTAAGATAGAGGGCATCTGATTCTCCTGGAACTGTAGATACAGATGGTTGTGAGTCATGATGTAGGTGCTGGAAATCAAACCTAGTTCTTATGGAAGACCAGTCAATGTTCTTAACTGCTAAGCCATCTCTCCAGTGCCAAGACCAAATCTTTAATACATAGAAAAATACAGCATTGGGCAGGCTTCAAACTGAGTCCCAAGCACACCTACTGCTGTTACTCAAGCACAGGATTTTTGGCTGCCATCAAATATTACAAATAATGGCTGTAACCTTCTCACAGATTTCTCTGATTCTTTCATTTTCTTCTGGCCATTTTCCCCCTTTTTTGTGTAAAATCAGAGCTCATCTTCATCATCCAAACATTACTTCATTGATGCCCCGTGGCTTAAAAGAATCTTTCTACATTGGAAGTTTTGTAGAAGGTTTGGGCTGCCACAGCCTGATTTGGGCATAACAATCGGAAATTTAGGATTCTCAGACAACGATCTTCATATATCTACATAAGTAATATATTGGTAAAAGCTTAATATAGATTCTAGATCATCATCCCATTTATATTATGAGATTTTCAAGTAATATTTTAAGATATTAAAACATCTTTTCATCACTAAAGAGCATACAAAAAATACAAATTTAGAATTAGGCTCTATGCTGGGTGTGGTGAGCATACCTGAAATCTCAGTACTTAGAAGGCTTTCTTGTATGATTTTCAGGCTAGCTAGAGCTGCATACTGAGACCTCATTTTTAAAATCAACAAACAGGAGCAAACAACAGCCAGGCTTGGTGTCATATGCCTGTAATCCCAGTACTTAGAAAATTAAGGCAGGATAACCATAAGGTCCAAGACATTCTAGATGGCATCATTAGTTACAGGTCATCCTAGACTACATAGCATGATTCTTTCTCAAACCAATAACAGTCATTTAAAATTTCCATTAAAACAAACCATGAACATTGCAGGTAGTAATATAAAATGGTTCAAGACCTTTGAAAACAGTCTCAAAGTTAACCATGGAGTTACTATATGACCCCAAAACTAAAATAAACTTTATATCTGATCAAAACTGGTATAAAAAATACTGACATCAAGGCTTTCAAAAAGAAATAAAAATACTTCATTAATACGGATTCTTTTTACAGCGCCCCATACAGATATCATTGAAACTGTTGCACACTGTAAAATGTTGCTTTTATTTTCTTCAATTTGATTGCTGGGTAAATTAAAGTGTGTGTGTGTGTGTGTGTGTGTGTGTGTGTGTGTGTCTTCCAACAGAAATAAAAGCTACCAATGAGGAATGCAGCTTTCTGGGTTTTGAATAGAAGGTATAGTCTTTGTTCACTTTAGGAATAGATCTTTTCAAGCTAACAAAATGAATGTTACCAGGTGTGAAGGAAGATGAGATGAATCAAAAGATGTTTTACGAAAAAAATCTCACCCACTAAAATCATACACTCATGCCCATTCTCCCTTTCTCAGTCTTGTCTTCTTTTATCTGCTGCCTTTATTTCTCTAAATGAAGTTGCCTTACCCAAACAACTAGATATAAAATCTAATGAAATTCCTTTAAGAAAAAAAGTCGTATATAATTAATCCATATGAAATAAATACATTATGGATTTGACCTGGTGGATGGTAGCACCACCACCTTTTGGGATCCATCCAGCCATAGCCCCTGTGACTACCTCTCATACCCACAGCATTCCATTCAGATCCCATGTGACACAGAAAGTCTTGCTTTCATCCTAACAAGAAACTCTAGAGGAATATTTTAAGAATAAACTAGTAATAAACTGGTGTTGAGTATCATGTAGAATACATGTCTGAAACTGTAATGTGTCTTCAGAAAATACAATATGGTATTTTGCCTTCATTTTGCAATTATCTAAACACTACCAATTCCATGTCTCTAAAAACATACGTATTTATCTTTTCCTCTCCATCCTACTGTCTTCTACCTTGCTACAACCCAAACCTCTTCTTGTCATAATTATTTTGTGTTCTATACTATTTTACTGAGGTGCATCTCACATTTTATTAAGATCAATAGAGTTGACTAACTGCTAACCTTTGGAATTCTATTTTGATGCAAACTCCTAGTTTTGCTTGAGTACCCCCCAAAACAGGTCCCAAAACAAAGATGAAGATAGAGGTTTGGATTTTTCCTTTCTTGTATTTGTTCTTTTAGATCTAGTATAGTTCCCAGAAAAGAGAGTGGAAAAGGAGAAAACAGAAGAAAAAAAAAAGGGGGGTGTGAAAGTGATAAATATCAGTGTCTTTTTTTGAAATTTTCATTTTTATTTTTTATATTACTTACAGTTTATTCACTTTTTATTCCAGCTGTAGCCCCCTTCCTCATTTCTTCCCAATCCCACCCTCCCTCCCTCTTCTCCATTCATGCCCGTCCCCTAGTCCACTGATAGGGGAAGTCATCCTTCCCTTCCATCTGACCCTAGCCTATCAGGTCTCATCAGGAGTGGCTGCATTGTCTTCCTCTGTGTCCCTGTAAGGCTGCTCCCCCCTCAGGGGGAGGTGATCAGAGAGAAAGCCACTGAGTTCATGTCAGAGACAGTCCTTGTTCCCAGTACTAGGGAATCCATTTGGACATAACACCAGTGTCTTAATGATGTGGGAAACTAGAGATTCACTCTGCTAAGAACTCTTTAAAGATATGTAAAAAAAAGGTTATTGCATTGAGAGATTATGAACCCTGGGTGTTTATCTGATTTCCCCATCTTTCATTTCAATTTGGTCCTAGGGATGTTAGGCCACTGACATCCATCAGCATATATGCATTATCCCATGAAAGTCAGAGAAAATAATAGTGAAAACTACAAATTGTCTGTTTATAGCCTCT
This sequence comes from Meriones unguiculatus, assembly GCF_030254825.1. NCBI lineage: Eukaryota > Metazoa > Chordata > Mammalia > Rodentia > Muridae > Meriones > Meriones unguiculatus. The sequence continues at coordinate 145,094,801 of NC_083369.1, forward strand.
TTAACATTTTCTGAAGCTCCATCTCTGGTTTTGCAGGATTAAAAGAACATTCTCATAAGCCCTATACCACACTAAAGCCAATGCTTTCTATGTCCCAATTATTTTTGTTGTTTCACTTGACCCACTCAAATAGTGAATGGACAGTTTGAGGGCAAAGTCTTTGCATCTCATTCATATTTCATATTTAACAAACTGACTTAAATCTATCAGATCCACAAGTACAATTGTCAATTTAATGTCAAAATTCTAAAATATTTTTATGTAGCAACTAGAATAACCACACTGGTGGATAGACCATTACCCAGGCTACATTAATTACTTCAGATTGGCACACTATAGGGTGAAATGGTATTTACCTGAGGATAAGTCTTTCAACTTATGGGAGGACAAAAATTTCCACATCTAGAATAATCCCCCTTCACAATGTTCAGAAAGTGCCTGAAGATAGAAGTAAAGTAGAACTGGAATGCTAATTCTTGGTCTTTGTCTGAAATAGGAACCTTTGATCTATTCTCCAATTTCACCACTCCTTCAGACTGACTCTTTATTTAATTTTTCTACAATTCTGATATTTGTAAAATGCAAATCATATTTTACCATTAATTCACTGAAACAATGCCACTCACTATAGAGAAGTGATCAGCCATTTGAAACAGGTTGCTTTGTAACTTTGTCATTTTTTTTTTAAGTTAAGGCAAGAAGTAACAGTTCAGATAACAGAAGGGATGAAGTTCTTTGTTCTTAGGTTATGCTATAGAGTACTATTTTTTAAAAGATTAAATATATAAACTTAAAAGAAAGACTGCCCTGAAGCTACAAGTTGTATCAGAAAAAAAACCTGCTTTGTTAGGTCCCTTCTGTTCAAATGTAAGACAATGGATCGGTGATTTGACTGGTCTCTGTTTACTTTGTGAAAAAAAAAAAAAGGAAGAAAAGTAAAGAAACACTCCCCTAGCAATATAATGACTACCAGTGAACCACCAAGAAAAGGAAGCATTTCAACATGCATAAGGTTGTAGTCTATTTGGTTGCTTTTTCTGTTATGTATTTTAGAACTTCTTGACAATTTTCCATTTTACCATTTTAAGGGACTTTTCTTGGTAGAATACAGACAAAATCTGCAGAAGTTTTGCTATCTGCAAACACTTTAGGTTCCATAATAATATTTTTTGTCGGTACACAGATCTCCTCTAAGAAATAACAACATCAAAAATAAATCCAAACGCTGAAAAATTAATGAAAAGGCTACAGTACTGTCACATTGCAATGCTATTAAGTGATAAGTAAATACAGAAATCACACTATATTCTTTATGATATTTGTAGCACATTATGATATCTGAAAGATATTTTTTGACACATTATGATGGCCAGTCAAGGCACTTCTAAAAGGGAGTCAAGAATTTTCTGTGTAGAAACATAATTTCTGAACAGAATAAGATACATGAATTTTAGTATCAAAAGAGTCCTGGGTTCTGTTTATACTTACATTACTGAATAACCCTGGACAAAATAGTTAATCTCCTTAATCCTCAATTTCTTCTTTTTTAAGTATATTTAACAATTACTAATAACCCATAAAATGATTTTGCAAATCATATAGCCTAAGAAGATATTTGAAAATATGCAGGGCTAAACTTGATTCATAAAATATCAGTTCTCCTTTTTTTATTATTCTCATAAATTTTCAGCATGATTATTTCTAAAGCACAAAAAGAGATTAGTCATTTCAAAAGTTCCTTTTAAATTTTATTTCTGAGACAAATGCATCTCCAAAATATAAAATATAAGGCATAATTTGAAATAATATGTAGGATTTGTGGTGAATTCATTTAAATTTATTTTCAATTTAATTGATCTAGCTTACAAAACATGATCAACTCCTGGCTCCCAGTTGTTTACAGAACACCATCAAATCTAAAGTTTCTCTGAAAGCAGCTTGGAAGTGATGGAATCTGAGATGGGTAGAGGGTGCTCAGATCTGCCACTGGTTCTGAAATTGAAAAATATACCTAAATGTTCCTTACTTAGATTCAATGAAAGGAAACAAGGTTGGCCTAATAAAAAGCCCACATTGAACTTTTTCTGTTACTAAGAAAATGATGTTATTCGGGTACCACAAGAATAAGAAATGGTTATCTTTTGGCCAAGCTCAAATTTTTAGAACTATTCCAAAAATGAGAGCAGGAGACCTCAAGTAGCTCAATCTAATGACCAAAGGGCTATAAAAAGCAGTTGTACACTAAAATTCAATTTCCTGCCCACTCAATTGAGTTCAAGATTAGTTTTTGAGATGCATGTACACTTTTCTGCTTTCAATATGCTCAGTGCTTCAAATTATTCTTTGTAAAATATATCTATATCATTGTCCCATTCACCTTACTTTAGGAGGTGTTCATTTATTATTAGCAACATTTATTTGTATATTAAAACGTGCTCATCCAATTAAAAGAGTTTCTTTTAAATCAGCATCCCTATCCATCTTATTTGTAACCCAAATTTCTCATGCAGATTAACATATATTTTGAACATGTAAAGTCAGAATTGTTAAATTCTTATTTTTAAAAATCATGTATTGCTGAATCAAGTAAAGAAACTTCAGAAACCATTTGTCTAAATTTGACAATTTGTTCAAATAACATGGCCAATTTATCTAGTTTACTGTAATATGCCACCAATATGTATTTACTTAAGCCTTCTCAGTGCCAAGTTCTGCCACTGAGGATATGATAGTAGAATTTAAAAATTCAGGGTAAATTTTGGGCCATTAGGAAATCAAAACTATGTTAAGAGAAGAGGAATATTCTATATAAACATTCATGACATATTAAATATGCAAGGAGCTCAAAATAGTAACCAAGATGCTAACTCTGGGATAAAGGTATTCTAATGCCATAAACAAATCAAATATCGTATACGCTTCTGTGTGCACAGTTGTGTTGAGCTATATATTTAATTTCACTTATGCCTTTTAAGAATCCACAGACACTAGTGGGCTGGGACTTCTTCTCTGGCATTACTTTACAGCAACATATATTTTAATTATTTGTATTTGTATTTATTCAGCTCAATTACATATTTGTCAAGAGAAAGGAAGTTCTCTACTTGCCAGCCATAGTAGTACCCTTCTTACTGACATAATTTGCATAAAATTATTCAAGAGTTAAATTAGTTGATCTTCGTACAGTGTTCTAAGAAGGCTTATTCGATATATGAACTTGGATTTTAGGAGAACCTTTAAGAAATGAAAGAGTTTGAACAGTGGTGAGGATGTAAAGCTAGATGCTTTGCAAGGTAAGTAACACTCTTGTTGACAAATGTTTAAAGATACATGCATGGAAATGCTTTTCTTGTTTTTCACTCAGAAAACTACATTGCATTTGAAGGCTATTGCTTAATATATTTACGAGTCCATCTTTTATTCCAACCTTACCAAGCCAGATAATATATTTGAAGCCCCACTCCACACCACCATAAGCAATGGCTCTAGGCATCTCTGAGCAGGCTTGAGCCAAAAGACTGATTTCAACAGATGATAGACTTCTCCGAAATGTTTGATTAACTCATTATTGTATTAAAGAAGATGTACATATGAAGGAATGACATTGCCTCTTCTAACTTAACATTAAAAAGCTATCTGTAAGTCAGATAGGGTGGGTCACACCTTTAATCATAGCACCCCAGAGGCAGAGGCAGAGGCAGAGGCAGGTGAATCTCTGTGAGTTCAAAGCCAGTGTGATCTGGTGAGTTCCAGGACAGGCAACTAGAGAAAACAAAGAAAAAGGAAGGAAAGGAATGTAAAACAGAAAACAGACAAGAAGGAAAGAAAGAAAGGAAGAAAGAAAGAAAGAAAGAAAGAAAGAAAGAAAGAAAGAAAGAAAGAAAGAAAGAGAAGAAAGAAAGACATCTATTAGGCATCTTCTATTTAAAATGTGGTGGTGGATATTTGATCTTAAAAACAAATAGAGGAGCAGTCAGAGATTATAGATTATGCACACTATCTTCATATCTTCTTTTCGGTATTATTTATAGTAGCAGAATTGCTTTAAAATCATCTGATAGTTTAGTCACATGAAGACATTCTATAGCACTGTTAAGATCTTAGTTAGCAATACTGACATGAGAAAACGTGATTTTAATGAAAAAAAATGGCGACTCAAACTTGTAAATCTTAATTTTTGCAAAGGAACATATAAGCAATATGCATATATTTCTATGTCAAATATTGCCATCACTACACTACTAAGGGCTGCATTTTATTATGGCGCTCTAAGGAACATTTCAGTCAGATTATTACATGGAAAATAGATATGTATTCTATGGTTTGACAGCTTAAGTTAGTCAGCAAGCAGGAAAAGTTTTGTGAGTGTCTTAAATTTTTATCTGGAGGGGGGCTTAGGATAGTATTTTCACTGGTTTGTTTTTGAAAGACTACAATAGTCATTAAAATTAGCTAGCATAGTGACCTTTTTGATCACTTACTGTGGGTTGAACAAGACTCATGTTTTGTCTGTGTTCAGGCATGATTATGGAGCTGTCCTCATTTCGTCGTAATCCATTATTGTTACAGACTGCTCCTATTTGACATCGGTGTTCTGAGAAACGGTTTATGTTCACAAAGAGAACACCAAAGCTTAAATGGTATGATCAAGTCAGCTCTTAGCAATGCCAAGGCCAACACCAGGACAACTCCTGGAGTCAAAGACTGATTTTATTTTACCTCTCACACTCTATAATACTATAATTATTATCATTTCTTGGATGTTGTGAGATTCTAAGTAATATTTTAGGTGTTTTATAGCCTTCTAAACTATTTAAATCATCATAGGAACTCCATGGAGTAGATACTATTATTATTCCCATTTCTCCTATTACTATGCAGGAACATCCAGAAAAGAGAACTGAAATAAAAGGGTAAATTTATTCACCCAATAAATGGCAAGTAGAGAGTAGTGGAGCAGGATTGACCTCCATAGTTATAAATGCTGCAAGTAATCTTTAACAGAGGTTACCTTTCAAAGGTGGTGGGGATAAAGATGCTGGTGCTTTGCTTCTTATTTTCTGAATTGTGCAGCATTAATATGCATTCATATTTAATAAGCTACAGTAATTATCTATGAATGGACTGATAGAGGCTCTGTTGCCAGTGTTACTGTTGCCAATCCAGACCAAAATCTTTCGAAGTGGCAATCCTCCTGTAGAAATCTGAAAGGAGATACCAGTGCACGACACACAGACACAGACACACACACACACTTTTCTCCCCTCCCTGCCTCTCTCCCTTCCTGTTTCCTTCTTGACTCTCTTTTACCTTGATAAATGCAATACTAACTGTATTGCACACAATAAAAGATTGTTGAAGATTCACTATGAGGTTTTCTCTCTGCATAAAAGTAGGCAAAGAAGAGGGGGAGGGTGAGATACATAAGGCTAGAGTTGAAAGAATGAGAAGGCAATGCCTTGGTCTTAAAGAAACTGATCTATATGGGAGGTCAACACTCTCACCCAGGACAGCTGGCCAATGCATTGTTTCCTGCTCTAAGATTCAGCCCAGCACTGCAGAGAGCACCAGGTTCTTTAGTCTGCATAAAAGCTGACACACAAAAACGCAAGGAATTATAAGGATGAGAGCTAAGCAAGGTTGTGAGGGAACTATTTGGAAAGGCAAAAATTTAAAAATGAAAAGAGCTTCTCCCAAATGTTAAAGGTTCCCGAGTAGACCTGTCTGTTGATTTTTATTCTCTTACTTTGGTCCCAGGGGTATATGGCACCAGGGTATATAAAACAGAGACCAAATGTTAGGCCTCCTGACAGGTGCCCACCCACCAACTGAGACTAGCTTAGTGGAAATGAGCCGGGTTCACAACATTTTCTGCTGCCACCCCCATCCTGCGCACCCTTCTCTTTTTCTTTGTGGGGCTAAGCGCTACTCAGGGCAGTCACCCTTTTAGCACCTCGACTGTTCAGTGTGGGTGAGGGGTTCCTAACACCCATGCCCTTGCAGCAACTCGTGCTACCTCAGCGCTTGCAGGGGCACAAGTCAATGAGGCTTTTCCCTCCGCGATCATCGTGAATCAGCAAAGCGCTACAGAGCAGCGGCATCTCAGGGAGCTGAAATTAAGATGCTGGGGGAAGGGCACAAATGGAATGTGGCAGGGGAATTTCTAGCTCAGCTCGGTGTGTCCTTCCTAAGAAGGGCAATATAGAGTGAGGGGGTGGGGGTGGGCTGGAAGCTACAGGACTCGGATGTCCCGAAGACCCTTTGCAAAAACATCTGGGTGACGAAAAGAGGGGACAGACAGGGATAAAATCAGCAAAAGACAGGTGGAAGGTCCTAGGACGCGATCTCAGGCTGAACCGGACAAGTGTGTCTCCAGGGTGTACAGACCAGCAGTCGTAGGCATTGCTGAAGGAACACGGATGTGGCATGGGAAAAGGAACGAGAAAAAAAAAAAAAAAACATTTCCAGGTCCACGACTTCTTGTCTCCAATGTCCAAGTTCTCAAGTTCAGTTTGAGAAGTGGATAGTCTAATGGTGTTGGGGAGTCTAGGAGGATGGGAATTTTAGGAAAAATGCCTCTTTCGGTCCCTTTTCCCCACTCCTGCTGAGCTCTCTGGTGTGTCTCCCTCTGGTTCTCTGGCTCTTTCTGTCTCTCTGACTCTGTCTGAATCTCTCCTTCTCCTTCTTTCCCTCCTTCTCTTCCTCCTCCCCCACTATTGCCTGTTTCTTTTGCTTTGATTAATATGCATGTCCATGCTCAGTTGTGTGAGCCACACTCAAAGGACCGCGCCTCCTGCCACCGCCACTTCCTATTCGACCCTTGGTACTTAGAGGTCAAGCAGACTGTAGGGGGGTCAGACCAAGCTGTTGGAGCTGTGGGTTCCCACCCCCAACCTGGTGGGACGGGGAGCCTCAGTGACCCAGACTCCACGGATCCATTTGGTCTGCATTCCAATGAATAGACCCAAGGACTCAGAGCGCGCAAGGAAACGCGCTAAATTGTACCTGTGCGTGGCTGTTCCCGCCGCAGCCGCAGGTCTGTCCCAGGCTGAAACCGGCGCCCTCCTTCTCGGGGAAATCTCCCGAGGGGAAGTGCGAGGGGAACCACAGTGGCTGCCAGAGAGCTCATGGCTGGCGCGCACAGGCACAAGCTCAACTTTACCAAGCCTTCAGAGCCCCGCTGGCTCCCCCGCGCCCCCTGCGGCTGGACATACTCAGAGACCAGTACATCTCCTAGTCTGAGATAAGGGTCCCCCTACTCTCACACTGTCGCATGTGGAGGAGGAGCAGATGGAGTGACGGAGAGAAGCGGGTTAAGTACTGACTCTCTGACCAGCCTTTCCCAAACAGTCTACACCCGCAGGGGCGCCCGCACCAGCTCCACTGCACTAGATCCCCCAAACCTGCCAGTGACGACAGAGATAGGAGGAGAAGGAGGAAAAAAAAAGAACCCATGGTGGGGAAAGAGGAACCTGGAGACAGACAGTTTCATAGACTGACCGAGTACCCTTATGAGCACTTTTACTATTGGGGAACAGGATGGCAAGGGTGGTGGAGGGATGTGAAGCAGAACTGTCCCATTCAATTCACTCTAGAGATACCCTAAAATTGGGGCTTGGGGGGCTCAGAAAAATAGATTGTCCTAGGTCACATTTGGGTTGGATGGACTCCAGAGGCACACAGGTCCCCTGTGGTGCCCCTGGAGCTGCAGTGTTGGGGCGATCTTAAATGGCTCTTACTTGGGAGGAGGCGTGATTTCCACGCTCAAGCGTCTTGTTCCCCACCCCCTTTCGACAGCATCCAGTGCGCGCCACCACCTGAGCCTGGCAAGAGCTGGGGCACACGCAGTCCTCAGCCTGCTTCTTTTCATGTCTGGAGAGACTTGACTCAAAGCGGGTCTGTCCGACGCCCCCATCCTACCCACTAACGGGAGAACTCTTCTACTTTATTTTGTTTGAAAAATCCGGGACATCTCTTTATTTATTTCTGAGTCTCCCCGGAGGAGGCCGGGGGGGGGGGGAGGTCTGCTTGGCCCGCCGAGCCTGGGGAGGAGGATGGCACTTAAGAGGATGGGACTGGGTGTAGCCTGGAATTCTCAGCCCTCCTGTTTTGAGCTGGCGCTCAGAATCTCCAGGCGCTAGCGCCACTGTCACCGCCGCTCCCCACGCCATCCCGTCGTTGGCTTCGGGGATCGGGTGAGTGGGGTCATGGCGAGACGCAGGGACCGCTCCCAGCCCCGCCCGTTCTGAGCCGGGACGCGGTAGTGTCGCGTGTCGCCCCCCAGGCCAGGAGAAGGCGGGGAGTGGGGAGGACGTCCCGGGTAGGGCGGGGTGGGGGCGGCTCAGAGGCCGCCAAGCTGGGGGGCTCTCCGGGCAGGGGCGGCCGCAGGCAGGAGGGCGTGTCTCCAGCCAGAGGGGACCCTCCCGAGGCGCGGCACGGGACTCCCCGATGGTGGTGCCTCGGTTCCAGGAGAGCTCAGGGTCTTGCCTCCGCCGCCGCCGCCGCCGCCGCCGAGGGCGCCACCACCACCACCGCCGCCGCCGCCGCCGCCGTCGCCCGAGCCCGCGCCCAGCGAGCGCCTCGCCCTCCTCCTGCGCCCGCTCTGCTCTAGGATGCTGCGGCAGGTTCTGCACAGGGGTTTGAGGACGTGTTTCTCCCGGCTTGGCCACTTCATTGCCAGTCACCCGGTTTTCTTCGCTTCGGCGCCGGTGCTCATCTCCATCCTGCTAGGCGCCAGCTTCAGCCGCTACCAGGTCGAAGAGAGCGTGGAGCACCTGCTAGCGCCACAGCACAGCCTTGCCAAGATCGAGCGCAACCTAGTCAACAGCCTCTTCCCGGTCAATCGCTCCAAGCACCGGCTCTACTCGGACTTGCAGACCCCTGGGCGCTACGGCCGGGTCATCGTCACCTCCTTTCAGAAAGCCAACATGCTGGACCAGCATCACACGGACCTGATCTTAAAGGTGAGAGAGCAGGGCGGGTGCGGACAGACCCTGGTAGTGCCCCTGCAGTGGACAGGCTCGCTCGGCACGGGGTCCCGGCTGAGAACCCGCCTCTGCTATCCTAGACAGTGGCTCCCTCTGCACTGCGCGCCCCTGGGCAGCAGCCTGGAGTCTCTTAGGCTCTGAGACAGGAAACGTCCGGGTCTGGGTCGCTGTCGGGCCCTTCCCTCACTGCTTCTGCCATCACCCCGTAGCTGCTGCAACAGTTGGGGAGGCAGCGGCCACCGTGCTTTAGTCAGTGCACTTGTTTTGGTAGCAGTGGGCTTGGGGGCAGGGAGGCTTTGGGATAACTGGGCCAAGAAGAAACAGAACAAGAGAATACATTCGAAAAAGTCCCACTACTTGAGAACAAATTACTCTGCAGGAGGAGGGAGGAGAGATTCAGAGACACCATTCGCTGTCCCCATTTTTCTTCTCCCTTTCTCTAGTCCCTGCACCAAAAGTGTTTTGGAAAGGTCGGTTTGGATAGTAGGTAAGGGACAGAGGAATGTGAGTTGGCATGCCAAGAAAAATTACACACCCCCACACCCAACCAAAAGTGCAGTTCCTGGTGAGGATCAGGGCAGCCACCAGCCCACCAGCCCACTCCTTCCTTACAGAGCAAGGTAGCCATGTCTGTATTTGAGAGCAGGAAATGGTGCTTGTAATTCATAGTTATTTCATCTTCCACAGTACTTCCAGTCCACTTAAACTTCTTTGGGAAAAGACAGAACAGATTGATATACTTTTATTGGGGTTTGTTTGAAGGCATGGGTAAGAAGCAGATCTAGAACCTGGAGATCAGGAGCAAGGATGTGGCCCCAAGAAGATCACAGGAACAAAACAGAAACCACCGCTTGTGCCATCAGCCAGGAGACGGGAATTTGATGTAAGAAGCAAGGTTAACAGTTATAACTTTCAAGAAGTTCCTAAAAAAAAAAAAAAAAAATTGAAGAGTGAAGACTAGAAATGGAAAAGTGGAGAAAGCATAGGAGGAAAAAAAGGAAAAATAAAATAAAAGTGAGAGCATTCCATCTGAGTCTAGGTGGAGACTCTGGGTTTTGTTCACTCCTGTTTCTGCTCTGGGGAGGGCAGACAGGAACCAGTCCCAGCTGAGATAGATGCAAGAGAGATGGAAAGTGCACATCTCTGGGTCTAGTGGAAGGTTTGATTCCTCCTTCTCCCAAAGGGTGTCTGCTAGTGAATCTAGGGAACTCTTTACTCTGCCTCTTCTTCTCCAGGTAACCATGTGTCCCTTGAGAGAAGCTCATTTTCCTCTATTGTTCCCCTCTCTGTTGATATGCTATCCACCAGCAATTTGTAAAGAAAGAATCTGGCTGGAGACTGGCTGGAATTAGAACATTGTCATATTGAGTGGCTTGTGGTATTTTTAATGGCACACAAATCAGTACACATAGTCACTCTTTGCATATTTTTTTTTCCAGAGGTTGTTTTTCAACATTAAAGTGTGGGGCTTTCCCCCAGTACTTCAGAGCATATATTGTGATGCAGATAAATACTGTTAGGAAAGCATTCTCAAAAACGTGTGTAATAGAATTATCACAGGCTTAAGGAAAGTAAAATGGAGCAAGTCTGGCCACTTGGAAATGCTTCACATTTCTTTTTCCAGATTATCTACTAAGTTATATTTCTCCTTGTATTTTCCCCCTGAGATGTTTCCATAGTTTTAGTTTTCCTTTTTCCTTCCTCTCTAACAAACTATCATGCCACTGAGACAGGCAATCATCGGTCACATTTATTGTCAAGGTTACATCATCAACAGGAACATCAGATACTTTTGCAATTATATTCTTTCTGCTTGATTTTGATCAGTTCAAGACAAAAAAAGGGGGGCACGTTTTAAGAAGGCTGGGATAGGAGAGAAAGAGGCTGGCTTTGCCTACATGTCAAAGGACAGTCTTGGAGTCAGTGGACTGTTTCAAAAAATATGGGATGATTTTGCATGGTATAAGTACATGGGTAAAAGCAAAGCCAAGCCAAATAGTGGTCAGAAATTTATTCCCAGATGATGACTCAAATCAGTTCGTATAGCTTATAACAACACATACTTATGAAACATAGGGAATTGTCTTTGATTTTAAATTAGATGTCCATTTTATTCTTTATACACTCAACTCACCCCCTATTTTTGGTAGGTATGGAGCAGGGGATAGGAAAATGGTTCTTCAGTAGTCATGGCAATGTGAAGTGTAGGAGTGAGTACTCCCCCTCCCCCTTTTTTTCCATTTAGAGACATGATGACTTGTCCTTTCCAAAAGGTATTGGGGATGAAAGTATTACTGCTATTGTTACTGCTAGTGTAATTCCAGTACTTTGTTATTAGCATCAAGGACACCACCAGAGACGTTTAAATGAGTGGGAGCATGAGAAGGGCATCAGTTTTCTGTGTATTGCCAGACTGAAGGAAGCAATGTGTGGGGCTGCATAAGGCACCACAAGTGTAATGTTTTTCTCCACATAATACTTTTCAGTGAAGGATACTGTTCTTTATATATTAGGACAGCTACTTGCTGAGAAAGAGAAAACAGACTGATGGTAGTTATGACAAAAAGTTGACTTTTTAAAATATATTTAGGGGAATAACATAGAAAAGTGTTTGAAAATTTCATTGATCCTGGTTCAAAGGTGCTTTCTCAAATTTGTGCAAGTGATGTGATTATGTTACTCTGACACTGTAGTAAATAATTTGACCTCATACTGTGTGGGGTGACTTTCCCCAGCAATAATTTCCTCTGAAGGCTGCAGGACAAGACTACAATTTTAGGTGAAAGAGGATGGAGTCCAATGTTGCTAAGAATTCCTCAACAGTTTTGAACCCCTTTAAATAAATGCTGATCTTCAAAAGTCTTTATTTCACTACAAAATTAAATTTAGCTCCTTATACTGTCAACAGAAAAATAATAATGTTCATCTCAGCAAATTTCAAAGTAGAGCCTTAAAAAGTATATTGATAAATATTTTCATGATTATATAAGGATATATTTAAGGAAATTCTAGTGTTAATTAATCCAGACTATAGCCAAGAAAATACTGAATTTGTCCTGAAATCATCCATGTAGAGAGAAGAACAGGTATATTCTGAACCTCAGAATATTCTTATCAGCTTTGCACCACTTACAAGTCAAAAGCATACTGTATGTTTAAATATATTGAGAGACAGCACTGCTACCCCATCTTACAGTAGGACAGGGCACTCCTTAGAAGTTAACTGACTCATCCATGAAAAAAAATGCAAAGATAGAACCAGAACACAGATTGGGGTTCTTATCCTAGAATGATTTTTCATGATATTGCTTTCCCTTCAACTATACTTTATATAATAAGTTACTTGAATGATTTTGAATGAACCTCAAATTACTCAAATGAAATATATTTGACCAAACTCTTATTTATATCCTATCCCTTCTTATACTGTTGCTTTAGTTGGATAATAAGGTTATTTGGAGAGGGGGACAATTTTTTCTTGTATCAATGAATACACACACTCACACATATTACAAATACCCAAAGCAAAACATTATTTTTAATTATCAATATATAAAAATGGAAGATAAAATGCTGAACTGAAATTTATTGGGTGAATGAACATGACTGTTTTCCGAATGAAGTGTCTGTTCTATGACAGGGTCCAGGTATATTCTACCCTACTCAAATTACCTACAGTCCCTGGCTGATATTTGATACTCAATAAGTACTTGAACAGACTTTTCCTCGCTTACGAAAGCATTTATGCAATAGGTAAAGAAACATCCATAGGAGCTTCCTTGAAATGTATCTTCAAAATGAAGTTTTAATTTTTATACCTTTACAGGCAGCTCTCAAGCAAACAGCATGTTTCCTTCCTTGATAACCTCTGCAGTCATATCAAAACATGTTGTGGCTTTCAAATTGAATATGAGAATTTTTTTCTCTATTATGTAGTATGCTTGCTTCTTCAAAGAAACCACACAAGATATTAAGTTCCATACCAGAGAAAGGACATATTCTCACTGTGGATGTGATTTCTCATTTGCTAGGAAGTCTCACTTTGCTCAGATATTGAATTTCCATTTTATTTAAGTTGTTCATGTTTAAGTACATGTGATAGAATTAAATTACAAACAAGATAATAGAATTTAATTCAGAATTATTTAATTCAGTCGTTCCAAGAAGGGCAGCACAACTGCTAGCTTAAGGCAATAAAGACCCTGGTAGCTAGATGAAGGTTCCAGCTAATGTAAATGACCAGAAGAAGAAATTATAATCTTTCTTTAGCTAAGTAGCTTTTACACTTTAAAATGTTTTAAACAAAATAAAACAAAACAAAAAATATATGACAGGAATTATGTAGGATCCATTATGCCTAAAATATTTTTATTTTACTGATACTGTACATATAAATTTCCTACATATTATTCTAAAAGTCTAGGTCTGGGGTCATTTCAGGAAGTCAGTACTATTAAAATCACCCATAAAACAGTATTTCTCAACTGAAAATGACTGAGTCCCCACTTAGGGGATAGAAAAAATATAGTGATGTCATTATTATTATTGTCTTGTTCTTGTTCTTATTCTTATTGCTCTTGTTGTCACAATGATAGGGAAGACATTGTGTTGCTGATATTTAACGAGTAAAGGCCAGAGACACTGTTGAGAATTTTATAATGAATCATGTAATTGGCCTTCCAACAATGTACTATCTGGCTCCAAATGACAACCATGTCAAGTTACAGAAAAACCTCCTCTTTATCTGTTTGTATTTATTGGGACTTTTTTCCCCCAGCTATCCTGATTATGGAGAAAAATATCAAAGAATAGTTTACACCCAAAAGTCTTATCAAAATGTGGAGACAAATGTTCTGACCTGTGAGATGATTCAGGCTTGGGTAATTGGGCAGACACCAGATTTTTCAGGGTACTCTTCCTAAAATGTGGTTATCTTTCTCCCATAACTTTATCCATTATAGTTTCCCAAAGTGAGGGGAACAGGGACTATTTCTAACAGGAACTCGATGACTGGCTCTTTGGTCTCCCCACCCCCGAAGGGAGGAGCAGTCCTGTTAGGCCACAGAGGAGGGCTTTGCAACCAGTCCTCAAGATACCTGATAAAACAGGATCAGATGAATGGGGAGGAGGTCCCCCCCATCAGTGGACTTGGAAAGGGGCACGGTGGAGATGAGGGAGGGAGGGAGGGAGGGAGTGGGAGGGAATGAGGGATCAGGACACGGCTGGGATACAGAGTTAATAAAATGTAACTGATAAAAAATAAATAAATAAATAAATAAATAAATAAATAAATAAATAAATAAAAAGAAAAAAAAAACTTTATCCATTATAGTCTAATCATAACTGCTGAAGAAGAATCTGAGAAACTAAATGTAGTCTAACTTCTTGAGGGAGGAAGCTGGTGACTTGATACTAGCCTTTGAGATTTGACAGATAGTAAGGTACCCATTATCAGTGTGCCTGAAGCTTCAATCTATAGCACTTGCCCACTTAGAACAGGATTTTTCTGACTGTGTATAAGACCCCACTGTGAGGGTTAATCTGTCAAGAAGAAGCAGGCAGCACTTTGCTGCCTATTCCAGCTGTTCTGCAAAAACTAAAAAAGCAGAGCTTCATCCAACACCTTGAATTTGGAAAGCATTCTAAAGGTCATTTCAACAGACTCTGATGCAGAAATCTGCTCTTAGCATTTCGGGGTACCTTGTTTGGTGACAGGTGCTATGATACCCTGGGCAGTGCAGTTCCTTTTCAGGGTTATCTAGATGGCACATATTCTAAGACTGAGCCCAAGTCTAAAAGAGCAGCATTTTTTTTTTTTGCATTTGTCCCATCAGTAAATTGTTTTCTCCATGTTAAATTGTACTGGGGAAAATTACACTTGATTCTCATTTCAGGGGAGACAAACTCAAATAACCTCAGTACAACCTCTTTTTGTGTTGTCAGACTTCTGAGTAAACCTCGTTTGAACAGATGATATATATCAAGTACTCACCCTACTTTTCTTATTTAAATTTGAAAAGCACAGGAAGACAATGTAGTGAATGTGCATACCTGTAATTCTAATACTTTTGAAGTGGAGAGGTTAGGAATTCAAGATTATTTGAATTCCAAGATTTGAGCTAGTTGGAAGCCTATCCAGGGTACATGAAACCCTGTTCTAAAACCCAAGAGACTTTAAGAACCATCATTTTCTCTCTTCATGCACGTAAGCATTTTGTACAAACTTCAATTATTATCTGAACTTATATTGGCATTTCAATATAAATGCACAGGGGAACCTAATTTTAATCATTCTTAGGATATTAGTAGATTCCATAAGAAAGGATGGATATATTTTTCAGTTAATTCCCAAACTGAACCTTTAAGGATTCTCCAGACAGATAGACAGACAGACAGACAGACAAACTTCATAAAACTATTAAGCATGCAACTGACAAGTCTTTATGATAAATAAGAAGAGTCAAAAGAAACAATATTTTCTTCTTGAGGTTGTGGCATCCCTTGGAACAGAAGCTAGAGAAATCTGAGCTGATAAACTTTGACTTGGTGTGGTGTGCCATCTGGTACCTGATTGGGGGCTCAGTATGAGCCCTGACTGCTATGTGAGATAGGCTTAAAGCAGACCTTTGATGTCACCTGCTTGGTAGTATATCACAGCAAGCAGGCCTGTCTGCAGCACTGCCTGTGTTTCTGCCACAAACCCGGAAGGCCACAGAACTAGGGAGGTAACCTGCCAGACTGATTCAATGACCATCAGGGGAGGTGAGTAATCTCTAACCTTTAAAAAACAAAACAAAACAAAAAAATGGAAATCAACACCAGTTGTTATTTCATGTGGGATGCCCTAAATAATATATCATAAGATGTTTAGCCTTTAAGTTCACAATTCATATTTGGAACAAAACGGGTCAATGAGGAACTAAAGATACTAATTTTTATACTAGTGTTCTTTGAGAAATTCTCCAGGGAGGTTGTTTCTGGTATTTTAAAGATCCAGTTGTTCATCTTGGGATGATAGCACAAGCCTTTAATCCCAACACATGGAGGAGAGGACTCTACATCTCTGAGTTCAAGGCCAGCTTGTTCTACCTAGTGAGTTACAGCAGAGCCCAGGGCTGTATAAAGAGACTCCATCTCAAAACCAAAGAAAACAAAAATCCAGTTGTTTGGTCTACTTTAAGCTTAAACTGTGGACTCTAAGAGCAGTCAGGATGATAATTATTTTAGTTTAAAGCTAGTTATCCTGGGAACTGAAATTAGAAAATGCCAATAGGAGAATAAGATCAAGAAATAAGGAATAGCAGGAAGGCAACGAGGAGGACATTATCAAACAAATGTCTACTGTGGGCTCTCAAATCAAATACCCTAGTAAGGGGAACAGGGGCTATCTCTGACATGAACTCAGTAGCTGGCTCTTTGATCACTTCCCCCTGAGGGGGGAGCAGCCTTACCAGTCCACAGAGGAAGAAGATGCAGCCAATCTTGATGAGACCTGATAGACTAGGCTCAGAGGGAAGGGGAGGAGGACCTCCCCTATCAGTGAACTGGGGGAGGGGTATTGGAAGAGACTAGAAAGGGAGGGTGGGATTGGTAGGGGACAAGGGAGGGGGCTACAGCTGGGACACAAAGTGAATAAATTGTAGTAATCAAAAAAAGAAAACCACTTTTAACAAATTAGAAATTGAAAGTGCTTCCACAAGTACATAAATGGCATTTACAAAATGCCAACAGCTAAAAACATAAATAAATAAAAATTAAAAAATTCCCACTGATCACCTGAGGGAGACACTGGAAAATAAGTGTCTGAGAAGCTAAATATTAATCCCCCACTTCCAGCTGATGCAGAATTTGTCCTCATTACTAGATATGCTAAAGCCTCAATAGAAAAAAAAAAAAGATGATTGTCTAAGTGACTTTGACATGTGGAGACAAGTGTAAGCTGAGAAAATATGAGTGGGACCATGAAAGCATCTGTCCTGAGGTCTTAGAACTAACCACAGTTATGCATTTATGGACTTAAGGTCCAGTTTCTAGATGATACTCATCTTTTCATTCAACTTATTGGATGTGACCTCATCCTCATGAAGCTTATATTCATGAGACAGCATACCTGTTTATTCTTGTGTTTTCTAAGAACCACCAGATTCTGAATAGACTATTCCAAACAGTACTTAGATAGATACAACCAGATAATGTGGTCTTATTTGATGAACCTCCAGATCTACATTGTTCAGGTCCAGCCACTTGCTATGAACTCAGAAGTCTAAAGGCTTCCATCTCATATCCAGATTCTTAACACATTTACTATTTTTCTCCCTAGAAATGCTCTTTTTCCTTTGTGATCCAATTCTCATGGCTCCTACTTTTGGGTTTTCTCAGATTCATGGCTCCTTCTTGTCCTAAATCTGCATGACTTGCACTGGCATCCACAATTCATTAACACTAAATAGAGAACATTACTTAATTTTCTGTATTTTTGTGCTACTTTTTCTAGGACAGAAATATTGCTAGATCACATAGGTCTAGCAAAATGGGTAATGTGAAACAGGTACTTAACAATTAAATTATTGGGAGTGATTGGCATAGGTATTTTTTTCCACATCATTTATTTAAGTGTCTCTTCATTTTTCATCTTTGACAAAATTTGTTGATAAGCATTTATTCTCCTCCAGATTGAGTGCTGTTTACTTTAGGTGAGGAGACACCCTTAGAAAAATCCAACATCTGATCAACCTCCTTGATTTGTGTACAGTTTAGGAAGGTACAAACTTCCACACTGAGCAGTTTACTGACATGGAGAAGGTAGATATGCTCTGCAGTTCTTATCAAGTTTCCTGGAAGTCTACTGTTAACTCTATACTTGTCATTTTTGTTTCAAGTCAGTCTCAAAATATTGGCCCTTCCTGTACTCAAATGCAAATATATAATACTTTTTTTTAATATCTGGAACAGGTGATTTTCCTAGTTATAGGATCACTGTTATAGAGTTTTATGTTTCTATGTTACTTATTCCTGAAGAGTGAATTAGGGTAACATATTTTTTTTTCACAGAGATGAACTTGAAAGAAATGATACCATTATAAAAAATCAACATATTTCTGAGAATTTAATAAAATCTGTAGGACTTTCAATTTTTCAACTTTAGAAGGAAATATATTTTGCCTAGTCCATAATGTTATCTTGCTATTACTACTGTCAAAGCTTTGTCAATTCTTTCTGAATGTATCAAGAAAAAAAAAAAACCCTCCTGCATTCTACAGCTATTAATTTAAATGTAGAAGAATTTTAATTCAGAACATAGCTGCTCTGGCAAGAGATCACATCCAAAGACCTTCTAGGTCTGTGTGATCTGGCTGGAATACAAACACACCTACACACCTTTAATCCAGGAGACAGAGACAAGCAGATCTCAGTTCCAGGCCAGCATGGTATAGAGCAAGTTTCAGATACAGAAAAGTTTAGATGTGGTGGTACAAGCTTTTAATCTCAAACAATGAAGGCAAAATTAGTTTGAAAGTGATGTCTAGTTGAGTGGCAGAAAAAGTGATGAATCAGAGAAAGATTTGACAGAATAGGATACACCCAACTTTCACATGAACTGAGAGGAAACGGAAGCTACTTAAGGGAGCAACACAGAAAATGAGAAGGACAGTTTTACTGGGAGAGTTTTACAGAGAGACGTTGAATGAGAGAACAAACTAGACACAGGTGAAGATAGAATGAGCCAGAGACTGAGGAGACAGAATATTAGAAAAGATTGCTGGAGTTAGTCTGAGGCCAAGCAGAGCAATTTAGAGGCCGAGAAAAAAGACAGATTAAACAATTTAGCTGGGAGAATTGAAACAGCCAACTTTGAGCTCAGAAATTACAAGAAAGGGTGACCTTAGTGAGCGGTAATATCAGAGGCAGAAAGCATTCTAGGCCTGGGTTAGATTGTAGAGAGGCTGTACGTTTCCAGGACTAGGCCTAGGTTAAGAGATAAAGGCATTAATCCTCTGAGACAATAACTGAAGCAGGTGATTAAAAGTTAATTTTACACTTAAGTGTTCAAACAAACTGACATTTAATATCTTAACTTTGCAAGGTTTGGGTTGTTGGCTTTTGGCTTTGTTCTTCGGATTGTATTGCAAATGGCTCAGTATACACTGTGACTGCAAGTAAACTTTTTAACTGTCATACACACATCACCTAAGACTACTATTCAACTATAGATTTAAAGAATAGATTCTGTTTCAGTGATTTCTGGAATGGGACCTGCAACTCTGCATTTTGCTTGTTTATGTTCTTTCTTCTGGGGGAGTTTTTTGTTTTGTTTTTTTTGTTTTTTTTTTTTTTTTTTTGACAAGGTCTCTCACTTTTGCCCAGGTGACTTCAAACCTTAGGCAATGATTCTACCTGGGCCTTACAAGGGTTGTGATTACAGGTCTGAGCCACCATGTCCTGCTTGATGGGCATCTCCATCAAGCTCTTAGGTAATGGCTCATGCAGTTGGTCAGCAGAAGACATTTTGAAGAACAAGGTTTAGATTTAGTTGTTTAAATAGAATGATTTTTAATAAACAATGCCAAGCTCAGTCTCCCATTCTCCTAACCACTTTGTTTATTTATGACTTTAGACAAGCCACTGAATGTCTTCTCATTTACCCTGGATGCAATGGCATCTTTTTTATTCATTTAAAGTAAAGCTACAATGCAGTACCTATGTGAAAGCATTATGTAACCATATCCTCTTGTAGGTTGTGTGATTTTATTACTATTTGCTTTGAGAATGACTGTTATTTCCTCATATGTGACATCTCTTTAAGCATTCCAATTCATCAAGGTACTTTCTCTGAGCTCTGTTTTTAAGAAGAACAGAAGTAGACTCTGTTTTTAAGCCTCTCTTCCCAGTTTTGAACAACCTGTTAAGAAAATGGATTCTCCAGTTCTTTAGGTGAGAGAGACCCTAAATTTTCTCTCTTGCTTAGTTTATATGACTACAGTGTTTCCTTGTGAAATCTTGCCCAGATAAGTTAGTCTGCAAGCACTTCAAAAGAGTGTTGTCAGAAATGCCCTAGATCAGGAGAATCGGGCAAATGATAATAAAATTCTCTTGAAACTGAAATGTTGGAAAATGTTGTTGACAACAGTTTTTATCATTTAGGTCAGTGAGGTTCAAAACAAATCCACCAGTGAAGATTCCTCTGCTTACCTGATTTTCTCTACCTAATGTTCTCAAACAAAACTGTCTTCATTGTTAAGTGAGAGTTAATGGTACTTCTCAAGTTTGAATGTGCTTCTGAAGTCCTTGGAAATCTGTACTTGCTTAAACTTCCTGGGATGCTGGTGCTGATCTGCTGAGTACTCTCAGAAGAGAATAGTGGATTTTTGGGCCAGAAGCACCTTGCTGTCTCTTTGGATGTGTGTGTGCCTGTGTGTGCGTGCACGCGCGTGTGTGTGTATGTGTGTGTGTGTGTGTGTGTGTGTGTGTGTGTGTGTGTCTGTGTTAACTGCATTTTTATGCTAACGTAGCAGCTCTCCAACTTCAGCCTAGAAGAAGGCCTGTCCAAATGTACACTAGGTTCTACCATGATTTTTTTTTAATTAGTACACCTAGAGTGGAACCTAAGAATCTGTATTTCTAGTATTTCTACTAGTTCTCCAAAGTGGTATTGGGTCTCTTTGACCAGGGACCACATTTTGAGAATTCTGATATAAATTATCTCAGCAGGTAGCTGCCCCAATTTATTCCAAAATGGCATTCTTGCCTTGTAGAAACTGGACAATAAATACAAGTAGGGTACAAGTGTTATTGTTCTGTGGTAAATTCTGAATGATATTATAATTACTGTTGCACAGAGTACTACCTATATTTGAGGTTTGCAGCATAAACTAAGACATTCTTCAGCTGCCTTTCTCCTGGTGGTATAGTTGACTCAAGGGAGTGATGAGCATAAAGAAAATGTACCCAAACACACACAGAGAGAAAGACAGAGAGAGTAGGAGGAGATAGAAGAAGGAGGAGAGAGGGAGAGAGGGAGAAGGAGGGAAAGGGAAAAGAAGCGGGAGAGAGAGAGAAAGAGAGAGAGAATATTATTACTACTAGCATCACATTTACAACTACCAAAGCTTTCTTACACCAGGAGAGTTTCTAGGCTGGATTGCAAGACACTTGCCTTTATAGAAAGCTCCTTCAAATCAAGTCAGGTCACAGAAGGCACAGATAGTAATATCTACATGCTATGTTTCTGAGGCAGGATGCAGCTATGCAATTGTGTTGAAGAAACATTACTGATATCACTTTTTAAAGAACATAAAACAAATAAAGCAGATAAAAACAAATGACATTACGTCAGTTGCAGGAAAGTGTATAGAAGTGGAAATAATCATGTTAGGTGAAATAAGACAGACTTGGAAAGATAAAATTACATATTTTCACTCATATGCAGAATATAGATTTTATATATGAATTACATAAAATTAGACAGGAAATCATCATTTGATTGAAAGAAAGGAAACCATGAGAAGGCGGGAGCAACATAAGTGTTATTCAAGGTATGAGCAAAATGCTTTTGTATACCATATATATATATATATTAAAATGTCATAATGAAACTGTTCAGTTTGTATGCAAACCAAAATAAGACATTTATTAATTTAATTAAATGAATGCTAACAAAGACCTTAGTCAGAATCATAGAAATGGTCACAGGATTAGATATGGTATTCTGTGGTAGGAGAGATAGATCAGAATTGACTATTAATACAAAGAAAAGTGGTAATCTATTGTCAGGGAGCAGAGTAGGGGTTGGTGCATGAAAAATTATTAAGAAACATCAGAGATGAAGGGGAGATTTTGGCTACATCAGTCTGACATGATTCTTGATGGAGATAAGCCACAGTAATTAGATATTACCTGAGGAATTCGGGAAATGAAGATTTGGGTCTGATGGCTAGAATAATACAGAGAAGGATAGGGGATTCAGGTTAGGCAGGACTCTTGCTCAATTTATTTGACTGAAAGACAGAGAAGGAAGTCTAAATGCCATGATCTAGTTGGAAAGAAATCTCAGGAGCTTGCCTGGAGTTTGGTAAAGGAGTGAGTCAGTTGCCAGAAGTAAGTTGTCCACAGGGAATGCCCTGACAACAAATGTTCAATCTTAACTACTGTTGGAGTTCAGTGCTATTAGAGACAGATGGAGTTTAGTAAGCTCCAATTTGGACCTTTTAAAATAAGCAGTGCTTCAGAACTCTATAGTTCTGTTTTAAGGCTGTGAACTGTTGGCGGGTCCTTGATCAAACTGCTTAAAATCTCTAGGACTTTCCATTTTGTTCCCTGTAAAATTGGATCATTAAGACATACATTTACTCTTGGCCTTAGTAAAGGGCTCCTTTCAAAGGCAAAAATTGAGAATGCACATTTCTGAAACTTTATCCTAGGTTCCTACAGCCCTTCCAAAGCTTTCTGTTAGTCTACTTAACAGTGGTAAAAGTCAACATGAGTTGGAGATTCATAAAGTAGCTTATACCACTGAAGAAATACTTGTTATGGTCACCAGCAAAAGTCCACTCAAAGTTTGAGATTTCCTTAGAATAATATAAAGCATTTCTCTTTCTCGTATTTTACCAGTATATAAGAGTGTTTAACCAGTGTAATGCTCCAGAATAATAACATGTTGTAATAAAAATATCGACAAGACAGAAAACTGGCCTAAGGTATGTATGTAATAAAGAATTTGAAACTTTTGGGGTCCAAACAACAAGAAACATTAAAATGACTTCTGGAGATTGGGTTAATGTAAAGCCACACTGTGAAGAGGCCTGTTATCTCTGAATCTATGAATGGATAATGTCCAACAGTGAAAAAAATTCTCACTCTGAGGAGAGAAAGAAAACATCATAACTGAACTGATATGACACATATGTTAGAATTATCAGAACAGATGGGTAATATGATCAGAGATGGGAATTATCTACATGAATCAAAAAGAAATGCTAATTAGAAAATTTCTGGATGAATAAAAAGGAAATGCTAGAAGTAAAAGAAACACTGAGGCAAAATTGAAGCATGAAATGCAATCATCAGTAAATATAACAGACAAAGAATCAAGGAATTTGAATATAGCTGAGTAGAAACATCACAAACTGAAAGAAAATAGTTAAAGAATGAAAAAAGAAAAAGACAAAGGTCCAAAACAGAATTTCCCACTTCAGGACAGTTTCAAAAAGTAATTATATACATGTAATTGAAATACCAGTAGAGGAACAAAATGAAGCAGTAACCATAATGAAGTACCCATGGCCAAAAACTCATCCAAAATTAGTGGCATTCACCAAATCATTGACCTCAGAGAACACCAAGTAGAGCAAGTATTCATCAAACAGCACTTATGCAAAACACATTCAACCTACAGAAAACCAAATACAAAACGGAAATCTAACAAGTGAATTAGGTGGAGGTCCCTTACTTACATAGAAACAAGAACAATGACACTAGTTATCAGAAAATGATACAAGCAAGATGAGAACAGAGTGAAATGTTTAAAGTATTGAGGGGAAAAATAAAAGCCTATCTACATAAAATTCTATGTACACTTCTGTAAAAGTCTATGTCCAGTAAAACCATGCTTCAAGGTGAAAGATATAGAGACTTTTCTCAGAGAAAACCTGAGAGAATCTATTGCTTGCAGACCTGTTCTGCAAGAAGTTAAAAGCTTTTCAATTTGAAGGAAAATATTGTAGTTCAGAAGCTCAGTTTTACCTATAGAAAACTATGAAGGAATAAATGAGATTAATCAAAATATTTCCTTTTTCTTAATAATATGGATCTTTTAAAAGTTCTTCATTTAAAATATTAGCAAGGTTTTGAATGATTAAAACAGAGAACTGAAATGAATGACAACTGTGTCACAAGATAGAAGAAGGAGGAAAAAGTACTCTGTTTTAAATGCAGAACATGTGAGTCAGTGTAGTTCTATTTAAAGATGAACATAATTTAGGTGTAAATGTGCATTGTATGCGTTAGAGCAACTACTAAGTAGCTGATAAACTAAGAGAAATGATTAACTGCTCTGTTAAAACCAAAGAAGATAGAAAAAATAAAAGTAAAATGTAGTAGAACAAGTGAAATTACATTAAATATTAGTACATCTATATCAATAATAAGAATCATTGTTATTTATGCATATAATTTATATATTATATATATACACATGTAATCAGTCAAGCAGAAGACAGTAACTATAAGTGAATAATGATAAAAAAGACCAGTTCTTTTGTGTCTACATACACCACACCCACCTTAAACATAAATTTTCACAGACTGTAAAAGAGAAGAAGAAAGATACATCATGTCAATACTAATCTAAAAACAGCCCAAGTAGTTATATGAATGTCAAACAAAATTAAGTTCAGAAGTAGAAAAAAATGATCAATGATCAAGGGATCAGTTCTTCAAGAAAATGAAAAAATCCTGCACATGTATCCACCTAACAACAGGGCATCAAAAAGATGCAAAGCAAGAATTGGCAGATTTGAAAAAGAAAGTAGATAAATTTACTATTATACTTAGAAACTACAACTTTGTTCTGTCAGTGATAGACAAAATAAGCAGGTAGAATATATGGATATAAATGACCTGGGCAAAGTACAAGACAGTATGCCTTCAGCTCTGGGAAGTATAATTATCAGAATTTTATAAATGCACCTTTAGGTAGGGATATAGGTTAAACTGGACAATCAAGGTATTAGAAATAAGGAGGTCCACTCTTCCACCTCGAGGACCATTATAAATCTGGGAGGGGCATGCGTGAAGAAGGGGGAGGGAGGGTGGGACTGGGAGGGGAAGGGGGAGGGGTTTATGGGGGGATACAAAGTGAATAAAGTGTAATTAATAAAATAAAATTTAAAAATTAAAAAAACATAAATCTATAAATCAAGAAGCTTGGGATAGGGGAGCTATAGAACGAAAGAATAAGATTAGACGAGAATTTACTAAAATGTGCTCTAGGAAAGTTTCCTTTGGTGTTGTAATAAAATCAAGCTCTTCAGGTCAGTAACTTTGGAAAACAAGAAAAAGAATCTCTTTAATAAATAAAAATATATTGCTGTATTAAAAATGCTAGAAAGTTCTTTTGTTTAAAAACACATAAAGCAAAACAACAATTATAAAAACTCCAACCATAACAACAACAAAACTATTTAAACCTGCCCAGTTGGACATTTCTAAAAAATGTATAATAAGGATATTCTCTGGCTTTTGTTGTTGTTTTGTTGTTTGTTTGTTTGTTTATATTTTTTTTGTTTTGTGACCCTATTTACATCACTAGGAACTAATGAACTTCAGAACAGAATCTAAATAAACTAGGCCCATAACAGGGAGATAGAATAGATAAGGCATGCAGATGACGTGATGTTGAAATACATCAAGAGAAAGGGATGATTTCAGTTCCCAAGTGTCCTGCTTGGATGAATAGAAAGAGGGAAATAGGGCTGTGTTACTAACCACAACAGAACATTTGCTATAACCAATATGGCGGGGAAGATTCAGGTGTCGGGTATGTTCCAGTTAAAACATTGCCATAGCCTGTATCTAAAAATCTTCAGAAGACTGCCAGAAACTTAGGTCCTGATTGAAAGACAGGTGCTGAAGTGGTCAGCCTAAAAGCAAGAAGTCAAACTGTGGAAATTAAATGTATTGTCAGGAAGAATTTAGTGGGCAATAACAAGATCAGGGGTTAGAAAAATATTGTTTTCAGTAAAACCAAATTTGTGAATCAACAAATGTAGATTTACTTAGAGAGAAACACAAAAGTAGGTGGACAGGCAAAAGGAGAGGAAAGTGTTGAGTCAGAATTCATTATAGAAATGAGGGAGGGTTTTAGTGACATTGCAGACAAGTCGGCTGAATGCATTTGTTGGCCAAGGACATAGTAGGAAGTATGCAGTAAATAAATCATGCTCAGACCTTGACAGAACCTACTGAAACTCCATGTAAGTCTATAGATGCTGAACCATTTCAGATGTTGTTTCACTTTGCATTCATAATAATCAACTATGATATCTGTCAAGAGTTTATGAAAATGAAGGCTGAAAGTTAGCTATGAATTGTGTCCTTAGAAGCCATTGTAGAGTTTTGAATAAGTTCATATATAAAGTCTACTTTGGGGTGGCTCTATAAAGGAGTAGGAAGGGCAGGTGAAGGTAGCAAGCATCAATTATTTTGGGCGTAAACAGGATGTCACTTGCTTTGTAGTCCAGGCTGTCCTCAAACTCACAGCTCCCCTGTCTCAACTTCCTCAGTGCTGGTATTATAAACATGTAACACCATATCCAGCAGAAGTTATTTTTCTAACTTGAGGGCAAGAAATATAAAGAGCTATTTATATATGGGAGGCATGGCAGAAGTAAGAAAGCACATCAGGTAAATGAGGCCTTTTTTTTTTCCACATAGGAAAGACATCAGCCCATTTCCAAGTTCATGGGATGGAATTTATAGAGTTTGAGAATGTAGTAGATGAGAGACTAAATTACACTAAGAAAGAAAAGGGGGGATGTAATCTGATGAACAAAATTGTTGTTATGGAAAGGGAAAGTTGTGGCTTTGATTTTCACAAATGAGAATTATTGGTGCAAATGTAGCTATCATCCTGTATTCAGTAGCAACTAGTTGAACATACTTTGATTATCGAGTTGTTTCAAGATAGAAAGGAACAGGAAATGAAGTAAATCTTTTTAAGCCCTAAAGAACGAACATTCTAGTATTTGTGGGCTTGGCAACCAAATGACAATGGACTGAGAAGAGACTAAATAGTAATGCAGAAGCAATCTCTCATAGAGTCTGGGCACAAAAACAATAGTAGAGTGTTTTTTTTATTTGGTTTCAAAGTGGGCTTTTATTATAGAGAAGAAACTAAAGTGGGAGCAAGGCAAAATAAAGTTCACACCAGATATGTTTAGGTTTCAGGAGAATACAATATACAGATAGAGAAGGATTTCTTAAAGATTTAGTTTGGTAGTTTAATCAGAAGAGACTTTAATGACTGAGAAGATAGAATGATGACCTTCCAATTCTATCACATGTCTAACTAGCTGTTAACTAATGTGGATCCGTGTTAGACTTATCAGAGTAATTCAGATACATTATGTAAGACTTCATACCCACTTATTTTCATCTCAGTGACCTAAAACTAGGGAGACCTCCTCCAAATGTGGTTCACAGCCTGGCAGCATCTCCACCCTGTGAGACCTTGTTAGTAATGCAAACTCTTGGGCAGCACTTCCACTATGAAATCACACTGGGCATTTTAACAGGTCTCCAACACATATTGATTTAAGCACATGCTAAAACCTGAGACGTGCTGGGCTGAAGTATAGTCTAGACTGAGTCTCCCACAAGACCACTTTTCTGAAGCTCACCTATGAAATTCTAATGTGCAATTAGAGTTGAGACCATCCCTGCTAGGGAGAAAAGATCATTTTAAAATTTAGTTAAACTCTTGTGATAAAACGTCCTATCATTCTACTTTTACACCAAAAATAGTACATGTAAAAACCAGTAAGACCCAAATGAAGCCTGGAGTTAATAACATCATATAAAAGTGACTTTCATGGTTTTGATAGTGTACTGTAGTTATATAAGACATTGTCATTACAGGAAGCTAGATGGAGGATATGTGGGAACTCTGAACTCTTCTTTCTGACCTCTTGTTAGTGTTTACTTGTTTGAAAGTAAAAACGAAAGCATTTTAAGTGAGGAGAGATCATGTCTAGCCTAAAAACAAACAAACAAAGAAAAACTATTGTCTATCATTATTTAAGAACTGAACAGGCTCCATCTTTCATTGGAAAGGAACAATGGGAGGACTTCAAGCTCACAGATTTTTGAAGCACCCACCTAATAAAGGGGTATGCAGAAGCAAAGTTACAAACAGGAAAAGTTAGAAAGACTGCCCTTGTACTTTTTTTAATCAAAAAAGTAAATGTCTTTCTTTCTCTTTCTCTCTTTCTCTACCTTTCTCTCTTTGGTAGTGACTACACAAGGGCTCTACCTATACCCCCAGTTATCTCTTCAGTTTTTTTTTTTTTTTTTTTTTTTTGAGATATGGTTTCATTAAATTGTCTTAGACTGGCCTTGAAAATTCTTTATAGCCCAAGCTGAGCCTCCTGCCTTTGCTTTCCTACTAATTGTTATTGCAGTTTTGCATCACCAGACCCAGAAGAAAAAAAAAGAAAAAGGTGAAACGTTGAACTAGGCTTGGAAATGGTTCAGTAGGTAACAGCACTTGCTTTATAAGCAAGAATGCCTGAGTCTGAATTCACAGCACCCTTGTAAAAGGCTGACTATGGCCACATATACCGCCTATCAGTGCAGTACTGTGAGGAACTGTAACAGGAGGATCACTGGGGCTTGCTGGCTGCCATTCTAGTTCCAGGTTCAATGAGAAAGCTTGTCTCAAAGTAATAAGGCAGTGAATGATAGAGCAGGACACCTGATAACCTTCTCTAGACTCTCATGTGTACTCACACACATATGTACGCAGATACCAACACCATGCCTCACATATACACACTAAAAACTCTAACTTAAAATGAATAGTCAAAATTCTTGCAACCTATTTTATCTTCATCACTTATTTCAACTATATGTAGAGAAAGAGAAATGAAGTATGGTTTCTTTTGTAGGGTGGTCTATCAAAGCTATCAGTCTCCACCATGAGATTTCCACATAGAGTTATTTGCTTCCCAGTGGGTGTCTCCTTTTCTAAAGTTGTAATCAAAACATTTGAAAATGTTTCCATTTCAAAATGTTCTTCTCTTTAGCATTTCAGTTTTCCTATCTTGTGACTTAAAAAGAAAAGCTATAAAGCCTGCTACTACTTACTGTGACAATACAGAAGCACTCTGTAACATGTACTAAACACATTACACAGTTTAACAATTGTTTGAAGTAGTTAACTTGACATTGAAAACAATTTATAAGAATATTGTGCTGTGTTATGAGTTCTTCTGTTGCACAATGTCTCAGCATTAACAAGAGTAACACCTAAGCTCACAAACTTTTTAAATTAACTGAAAGCTTATTTGAGGTCTGTAGGCTGTGTTTTATTGATTCTGAGAAAATTACTTCTACATTGAAAGAAGAAAAATGACAATGTTTAAACTCCTTTATTCTTCATTCCAGTGTGATATTATTTCTAGAAATGAATATATTAATATCTTCCTGCATATTCTCTTGAGCACTAAGTTAGAAAAGTATTACTATACCTTTTTGTTTATTTGTTTATAAACTGCCATCATATCTTGAACAAACAAACAAGAACATGGACTCAATTTAATTCATGCTTTGGTTCTTTTTTTTTTAACTTTTATTAATTACACTTTATTCCTTTTGTATCCCCCCATAAGCCCCTCCCTCCTCCCTTCCCGGTCCCACCCTCCCCCCCTTTCTGCATGCATGCCTCTCCCTAAGTCCACTGATAGGGGAGGTCCTCCTCTCCTTCTTTCTGATCTCTTTTTTTTTTTCTTCTCAATGCAGTTTATTCATGAACCTTGAACAATCCTTGGACCCTGGGGAAAGCCAGCCCACAGCTTAAATAGCCTCTGGGTAGGCAGCACCAGCGTGCCTCGTGGGCAATGCAGATAGGTCCACATACACGGAAGCAAGCCAGATCCTCAGCCTTAGCCAAATATGGAGTTGTTTGTGACAGAGAGCACTCACCATCGGGAAGGTGGAAGGCGGAAACCAGCTCCATCTTTAAGACGCGGCATTACACAGCTCTCTACAGTTCCCCCTTTTTGTTTTAGACGCATCAGGCAAGAGTAGAGGTCTGATCTCTGATATGTGCTTTCTTATTTGCTTGTTGCTTGCTTTTTTATTTGTTTTACTTTTTTTTCTCTTGGTCTTTGAGAACTGGGCAGTAACTTTTACTTAGTCACCTCTCACTATTTAAGTAGATTTGAGGAGAGGGTGCTTAATGGATACTGGTGATACCAGAGTGTGTCTAGTTGCCTGGAATGTTTATCTTAACTTATATATCTTATCTTTCACATAGTGTTCTGGGAGCATGACTACAATAAGTGGAAACTCAGCTCTTTCCTAGAAAGCTAAGAGAATATTGCCAATAAAAGAAGGCAAGTGATAAAATAGATGTTTCTGCACACAAGGTATCAAGAAAGGCTTTTTAAGTGTTACCGTATTTTAATGAACAAATATTACAATGAGTAAATAAATAAATGATTAATATATTTGACTTTTTTGCAGGTTAGTTATCCACAAACCATAAACTAGCCACTACAGAGAGGCTTCTATGGTAGTGTAGCCACAACCTTTTTTTGTTTTGTTTTGTTTTTTCAAAGTCCAGAAACATAAGTTTATACCTTAATATAATAATTCCCAGTCCTTACAATGTAGATCTATGCTCATAATTTGGAGAAATTTCTGATTTTAATCTGACAACTTACTATAAATTACATAAATTGTTTTTTATGAAAGTTTTTTAATATAATTTTTTAATTTGTTACAATTTATTTAATTTGTATCCCAGCTGTTGCCCCCAACCTTGTCCCCTCCAAATCCTACCCTCACCCCTCCCTCATCTCCTCCATGTCCCTTCCCCAGTCCACTGATAAGGGAGGACCTCTTCTCCTTCCATCGGACTCTAGCCTATCAGGTCTTATCAGGACTATCTTTCATAGTCTTCCTCTGTGGCTTGGTAAAGCTGCCCCCCGCATCAGGGGGAGGTGATTAAAGAGCCAGCCACTGAGTTCATGCCAGCAACAACCCCTGCTACCTTTAAGGGAGTCCATTTGGAGACTGCGCTGCCACAGGCTACATCTGGGCAACAGTTCTAGATTATCTCCATGAACGGTTCTTGGTTGAAGTATCAGTCTCAGAAAAGATCCTAGGCCCAGATTTTTTTGGTTCTGTTGCTCTCCTTGTGGAGCTCTAGAGCCTTCCAGGCTTTTCTATCTCCCCTTTCTTTCATAAGATTCCTTGCAATCTGCCCGAAGTTTGGCTATGAGTCTCAGCATCCACTTTAATACCCTGTTGAGTAGAGTCTTTCAGTGGCCCTCTGTGGTAAGCTCCTGTCTTGTTCCTTGTTTTCACCTTCTTCCAATGTCTATTCCATTTGCCTTTCTGAATGAGGTTTGAGCATACTAGCCAGAATCCTCCCTCTTGCTTAGCTTCTTTAGGTGTACAGATTTTAGTATGTTTATCCTATATTATATATCTAATATCTACTTAAAAGTGAGTATATACCATGTATGTCTTTCTGCTTCACTCAGTATGATCTTCTCTAGTTCCCACCATTTGCCTGCAAATTTCATGAATTCCTAGTTTTTAATTGCTGAGTAGTATTCCATTGTGTAAATGTACCACAATTTCTGAATCCATTCCTCTGTTGAGGGACATCTGTGTTGTTTCCAGATTTTGGCTATTACAAATACAGGACTGCCTCTGACATAATCTGATTGGCCTGTTCTTTGATCACCTCCCCCCCAGTTGGAAGCAGCCTTACCAGGCCACAGAAGAAGACAATGCAGCCACTCCTGATGAGATCTGATAGACTTAAGATCAGAAGGAAGGAGAGGAGGACCTCCCCTATCAGTGGACTTGGGGAGGGGCATGCATGAAGAAGGGGGAGGGAGCTGGGATCGGGAGGGGAGGAGGGAGGGGTTATGGGGGGATACAAAATGAATAAAGTGTAATTAATAAAAATTTAAAAAAAAAAAAAACTAGAGATGCTAAAACATGGTTGAACAAATGCCCTTGTTATGTACTTGAGCATCTTTTGGATATATGCCTAGGAGTGCTATAGCTGGATCTTGAAGAAGCACTATTCCTAATTTTCTGAGAAAGTGCCAGATTGATTTCCAAAGTGGTTGTATAAGTTTACATTCCCACCAGCAAAGGAGGCAGGTTCATCTTTCTCCACATTTTCTCCAGCATGTGTTCTTGATCTTAACTATTCTTATGGGTGTAAGGTGAACCCTCAGGGTCATTTTGGTTTGCAATTCCCTGATGACTATGTTGAGCATTTCTTTAAGTGTTTCTCTGCCATTCGATATTCCTCTATTGAGAATTCTTTGTTTAGCTCTGCACCCCATTTTTTAATTGGATTACTTGATTTGTTGCTGTTTAACTTTATGAATTCTTTATATATTCTGGACATTATCTCTGTCAGTTATAGCGTTGGTGAAGATCCTTTCCTAATCTGTAGGCTGTCATTTTGTTCTGAGGACAGTGTCCTTTGCTTTACAGACACTTTTCTGTTTTATGAGGTCTCATTTACTGATTCTAGATCTTAGAGCCTGTGCTGTTGGTGTTCTGTTCAGGAAGTTCTTTCCTGTGCCAATGATCTCAAAGCTGTTCCCTGCATTTTTTTCTAATAGATTTAGTATGCCTGGTCTTATGTCGAGGTCTTTGATCCACTTAGACTTTAGTTTTGTACATGGTGATAAAAATGCATCCACTTTCATTTTTCTATATGAAGATGCCCAGTTAGACCAGAACCATATTGTTGAAGATGCTGTCTTTTTTCCCATTGTATTGTTCTGGCATCTTCATCAAAAAACAGTTATCCATAAGTGTGTGGGTTTGTTTCTTTGTCTTTTATTTGATTCCTTTGAATGACCAGCCTGTTTCTATGCCAGTAATATTCAGATTTTATCACTGTTTCTCTGTAGTACAGCTTGAGATCAGGGATGGCGTTACCTCCAGAAGATCTTTTTTTTTAAATTATACTTTATTCACTTTGTATCTCCCATAAGCCCCTCCCTCCTCCCCTCCCGATACGATACCACCCTCCCTCCCCCTTCTTCATGCATGCCCCTCCCCAAGTCTATTGATAGGGGAGGTCCTCTTCTCCTTCCCTCTGATCTTAGTCTATCAGATCTCATCAGGAATGGCTGCATTGTCATCTTCTGTGGCCTGGTAAGGCTGCTCCCCCCTCAGGGGGAGGTGATCAAAGAGCAGGCCAATCAGATTATGTCAGAGGCAGTCCCTCTTCCCATTACTATGTAACCCACTTGGGCACTGAACTGCCATGTGCTACTTCTGTGCAGGGGTTCTAGGTTATCTCCATGAATAGTCCTTGGTTGGAGTATGAGTCTCTGGGAAGCTCCCTGTGTTTAAATTTTCTGGTTCTGTTGCTCTCCTTGTGGGGTTCCCGTCCTCTCCAGCTTGTACTATTTCCACATCTTACATAAGATTCCATGCACTCTTCCCAACAGTTGGCCATAAGTTTCAGCATCTGTTTTGATAGTCTGCAGGGCAGAGCCTTTCAGAGGCCCTCTGTGGCAGGTTCCTAGGTTGTTTCCTGTTTTCTTCTTCCAGAAGATCTTTTATTGTGGAGGATTTTTTTTTTTTTTAGGAATTCTGGGTTTCTTGTTATTCCATGTGAAGTTGACAATTCTTCTTTCAAAGTCTGTAAAGAATTGTCTTGGTAATTTGATGGGAATTGAATTGAATCTGTAGATTGCTTTTGGTAAGATGGCCATTTTTACTATGTTAATCTTGCCAAGCCATGAGCATGGGAGATCTTTCTATCTTTTGATATCTTCTTCTATTTCTTTCTTCAGAGACTGGAAGGTTTTCTTTTGTTTTGTTTTTTGTTTTGTTTTGTTTTGTTTTGTTTTAGTTAATTTTGTATCGAGCCACTTGCTGAAGGTGTTTACCAGCTGTAGGAGTACCCTGGTATAGTATCATATCATCTGCAAATATTGATACTTTGACCTCTTCCTTTCCAATTTGTATCCACTTGATCTCTTTATTTATCTTATTGCTCTAGCAAGGACTTCAAGAGCAAAGTTAAAGAGATATGGCGAGAATAGGCAGCCTTGCCTTGTCCCTAATTTCAATGAGATTGATTTAATTTTCTCTCCATTTAGTTTGATGTTGGCTATAGGTTTGTTTCATATTGTTTTTACTGTGCTTAGGTAAGTGCCTTGTATCCCTGATCTCTCCAGGACTTTAAATATAAGCAAATGTTGGATTTTATCAAACGCTTTTTCAGCATTTAAGGAGATTATCATGTGTTTTTTTTCTTTTAGTTTGTTAATATGGTGGACTACATCGATAGGTTTCCTTATATTGAACCACCCCTACATGCCAGGAATGAAGCCTTCTTGGTCATAGTGGATATCTTTGATGTGTTCTTGTATTCGGTTTTCGAGTATTTTGTTGAGTAGTTTTGCATCAATGTTCATAAGGAAGATTGGACTGAAGTTCTCTTTGTTGGGTCTTTGTGAGGTTTCGGTATCAACATGACTGTGGCTTCAAGAATGAGTGTGGTAATGTTCCTTCTCTTTTTATTTTATGGAATAGTTTGAAGAGTATTGGTGTTAGCTCTTCTTTGAAGGTCTGGTAGAATTCTGTGCCAAAACCATCTGGCCCTGGGATTTTTGGATGGGAGACTTTTTTGATGACAGTTTCTATTTCATTAAGAGATATAGGCTTTTTAAATTTATTTACCTGGTCCTGATTCAGCTTTGGTAAGTGGAATTGATGAAGAAAATTGTCCATTTCATTTAGATTTTCAAATTTTGTAGTTTATAGGCTTTTTAAGTAAGACCTAATGATTGCTTGGATTTTCTCAGTGTCTGCTGTTATGTCCCCCTTTTCATTTTGGATTTTGTTGATTAGGGCAGTGGCTCTCTGCCTTTTAGTTAGTTTGGCTGAGGGTTTGTCTATTTCGCTGATTTTCTCAAAGAACCAGCTCTTGGTTTCATTGATTCTTTGAATTGTGTAATTTGTTTCTAATTTATTGATTTCAGCCCTGTGTTTGATTATTTCCAGCTGTCTACCCCTCTTGGGTGTGTCTGCTTCTTTTCTGTCTAGGGCTTTCAGATGAGCCATTAAGTTACTTGTATGAGATGTTTCGAATTTCTTTATGAAGGCACTTAGTGCTATGAACTTTCCTCTTAGCAGTGCTTTCATTGTGTCCCATAAGTTTCAGTATGTTGTGCCTTCATTTTCATTGAATTCTAGGAAGTCTTTAATTTCTTTCTTTTTTTCTTTCCTGACCCAGCTGTCTTTTAGTAGCAAGTTGTTCAGTTTCCATGTGAGTATAGACTTTTTGCTATTTCTGTTGTTGATGAGGTCCAGCTTTAGTCTGTGGTGGTCAGATAGAATAAAAGGGATTATTTCAATCTTCTTGCATCTGTTGAGGCTTACTTTGTGACCAAATATTTAGTTTATTTTGGAGAAGGTTCCATGAGTTGCTGAGAAGAAGGTAAATTCTTTTGTGTTTGGATAAAAGTTTCTGTAGATGTTTATTAGGTCCATTTGATTCATGACCTCTGTTAGAGTCATTATTTCTTTGTTTAATTTCTGTTTTGTTGACCTGTCCTTTGTTGAGAGTGGAGTGTTGAAGTCTCCCACTATTAATGTGTGGGGATCTATGTGTGGTTTCAGGTTTATTAATTTAAAAATATGAGTGCCCTTGTACTTGGGGCATAGATGTTGTGAATTGTGATGTCTTCTATTTCAATTTTCCTTTTATGAGTATGAAGTGACCTTCCCCATCTCTTTTGATTAATTTTGGTTGAGTATACATTTTATTATATATTAGAATGGCTACTCCTGCTTGCTTCTTGGATGCATTTGCTTGGAAAACCATCTTCTAGCCCTTTACTCTAAGGTAATGTCCATCTCTGTGACTTAGATGTGTTTCTTTTATGCAACAGATTGTTGGGTCTTGTTTATACATCCATTCTGATAGTCTGTGTCTTTTTAATGCAGAGTTGAGTGCATTGATATTGAGATTAATGACCAGTGGCTGTCAGATCCTTTGATTTTGCTGTTGTTTGTTGTAGTGTGTTTGTTTGCTTGCCTGCTCTTAGTTTTGCTGTAGTGAGGTTATTTATTTCATGTGTTTTCCTGACTGTAGTTAGCTATCCTGATTTGCATTTTTCCTTCTAGTATCTTCTGGAATGCTGTTATTTGTGAATAGGTATTGTTGGAATTTGTTTTTTTAAATGAATATCTTGTTTTCTCCGTTTATGAGGACTGAGAGTTTTGCTGGGTATAGAAGCCTGGGCTGACACCAGTGTTCTCTTAGGGTCTGCATGATATCTGCCCAAGCCCTTCTGTCTTCTCTCTGTTGAGAAGTCAGGTGTGATTCTGATGGGTTTTCCATTATATCTTACTTGGTCTTTTTCTCTTGTAGCTTTTATCATTTTTTTCTTTGTTCTATATACTTACTGTTTTGATTATTATGTGGATGGAGGATTTTCTTTTCTGGTCTAATTTATTAGGTGTTCTTTAGGCCTCTTCTATGCTTATAGGACTGTCCTTTAAATTGGGGAAATATCTTCTAGGATTTTGTTGAAAATAGTTTTTGAGCCTTGAAGATGGGATTCTTCTTTTTCCTCTTTCCTATGATTCTTAAGTTTTGTCTTAGATTTCTTAGATATTTTTTGTCAGGAATTTTTTAGATTTAACATTATCTTTGACGGATACATCAATTTCTCCCATTGTATCTTCTACACCTGAGATTCTTTCTTCCATCTCCTGTTGTCTACAGGTTATGCTTACCTCCGTAGTTCCTGTTTTCTTCCCTAATTTCTTCCTCTCCATGATTTTCTCTATTTATGTTTTCTTTAATTTTTCCAAGTCTGTCTTCAGATCTTGAACATTTTTTTTTTATTTCCTTCACCTGTCTGACCGTATTTTCCTGTTTTTCCTTCAGCTCCTTCACCTGTTTCTTTGAACATTCTTCTGTTTCTTTTTTTTTTTTTCTTTCAGTGACTTAATTATTTCCTCTCTGAAGGCCACTAACTGGCTGCTTCTTCCTGTATTTCTTTATGGATAGCAATACTCTGTTTGACTTTATCTTACTCCATTTCTTTACAGATGGCCATAATCAGTTTGACTTTATCTTCTTCTATTTTTTAAGGATGGCCGTAATATGTTTGACTTTATCTTCCTCTAATTCTCAACACATTTTATTTGTTTCCTCCATTATCTTCTTCATAAGCATAGATGTTAAGTCATCTTCTTGGGTTTCACTTATGATAGGGTGTCCAGGGCTGCTTGCCCCTGGATAATTGGGTTCTTGAGATACCATTATTGCTTTGGCTTTTGTTGGTTGTGGTTTTAAGCTGGCCTCTATCCAACTGGCTGTCTCGGGTGTTGGCTGTTAGTTTCTGGTACCTCCTGGAATCCTGGGGTGGGGAGAATCCCCTTGACAGGAAGATGGTTGTTCCTGAAGGAGGCCTCCTCAGCTTTTTGGGTATGGTCACCAAATAGCCAGTGCTTCTCAGGAATTGCCACAGCTCACCTCAGACATAAGGACCTGTGTGGTAATTGTGGTCATTGGTAGTCAGGGGGTTCTCTTCTCACCAGGAGAAGTCCTGGAGACAGCTGCCCTGCCACTGAGTTTCTTGTTCTGAATTTAGTGGGCTGCTGCTGCTGCTCTTATACTGTGTTTGCTGGGAAGCAGGGAGCCCCGCATTTTGGTCAGTTTAGCTAGGGAGACAGGTTGCTCCTTTGTATGGGGCTGATTCCGTGGATCCCAGGCTTCCGTAGGTCTGAGGTTGGAGCTCTGTGCCCCAGTACCCAAGCAGAAATTAGTGGGAGGTGAGCACAGCTCTCATGCATACAGCTGGAGGTTAGAGCCTGGAGCCTGCGGGAGCCCAGAAACTTTTCCAGAGCTGGGTGTCTTGAATTTGGATTTGATCTTTCCCCCACTGTGAGGTTTCCTCCCAACAAGGAGTCCCAGTCTATGGTGTTTTGTGGTCCACTGTACAGTCTGGGATGGTGAGTAGACCACACAGGCACAGGTGAGTGGCTCTGCACTGGCAACTGGGCACCTGCAGGAACCCAAGAACTTTTCCAGAGAACTTTTTGGCAGTGGGGGAGGGGGTGTTTGGCTGAGTGCCTTGAGGTTGGACCTGCTATTTCCCTCACCATGGGGTTTCCTCCTGACAGAGAAACCCAGTTGCTGGTGTTTGAGGTTCACAGTTCTGCCTGGGATGGTGAGCCTGGCTTTGCAGGCAGGTCTCTGAGCTGACTGCTGAGTGCCTGCCAGAGCCTGGAACTTTTTTCAGGGATTTTCTGGGTGACCTGAGGTCAGTCTCAATTACTTCCTTCACTGTGAGATTTTCTCTCTACTGGAAATTTCAGTCTCTTGTGTTGTGGGTCCTACAGTTCAGTCTGGGATGGTGATCAGAGCATGCAGGTGTATGGCTCTGGGCTGATGACAGAGTGTCTATTGGGACCCAGGAACTCTTCCGGGGTTTAGCTGAGTGACCTGAGAATAGGACCTAATTGCTTCCCACACCATGTGGTTTCCTCTTCCCTGGGAAACACAAGCGCTGGTATTTTAGGGCCCAGCTTTCGGTATGTTGGTCAACATGCAGTCAATGTTGTCCTGCTCATCAGACACAGTGTCCTCTTGGCACCACCATCTTAGATTCCCTAATCTTAATTTTCAATACAACCTTTCTAACAGGACACTCTCTAAGCTGAGACTATCCCTTTTCACAGATGCAGACTATAAAGACTAGGGGAAGACAGAGTACAGCATATTTATTCACAGTGCTACCTTCCTGGAAACAGTCACAGATTTTTAATAATGCTGATTCATAGAAGCATCTACCCCTAAATAGAAGCTACAGGACTTAAAAATGCCACATAGACACTTTCTGCACCATATTAGAGAAGTTTCTGGGGAATATCATGTTACTAAACTTTGCCACAAAACAACATATTTTTCTCCTTACAAATAATATAACACTCAAACCATAGGAAAGGCAGCTCATCACCAGAAAGCCAAGAATGTGAGATTTCTGCACATTCAATTAGGCTATCATCTGTCTCATGGATAGCACTCCTGGGCAAAGGTGCTGACTCCCATTTTCTGATTGAGATCTGAGAAAGTTTCTCAGTACACAAAAGAATAAATGGGCACCTCTAGTGGATATTTCTGATGAGAATCAACAACCATTATGTTAGAGTAATTCTGTTTTGACAATAAGAAAGCTGAGGGACCAGAAAGCTCATTTGCGCAAGATCATCAAGAAGTTGTTTAGTTGGCTATGAACAGATGACTATGTGGATTCTATGTCAGAATATTGTTTCTAGAATATCGTGCTGCTTCTGGAGCTCTCCTTTCTTCATTAAATTTGATAATACTTACTAGTGTTGAACTTAGATTTTTCCCCCTACAAATCAACAAGGAATGACTGAACAACCCAATAACACAAAGGGCAAAAGACTTGAATAAAGACTTTGGACAAGGGGAGGGGCAAGATGGCGGCGCCGGGAGGACTCTCATTCTGAGCAGCAGCACAGCAGGATCAGCACAGTGAACAGCAATCAGAACTCTCGGCCATAAAACACAGTCATCGTGTTTCCCAGGTGAGAGGATACCCCACGGTGGGGGATTCAATCAGCTTTTAACTCACCCGGCTAAACCGCGGAAGAGATCCCGGTTCCGCCAGACGCTTGGCTGCCGGCCGCCAGCCCCAGCCCCAGCCCAGAGCCACAAGCCAGTGTCTCTGGTCACGGTCCCAGACTGAACCTTGGGCACCACACTATCAGAGACTGGAATTTTCAGTCGAGAGATAACCCCAGGGTACAGGAAACGATTGGGACCGGCCTTAGGTCACCCAGACATCCCCTGGAAAAGACTCGGGCGGGTTCCACGGGCACCCCAGGAGCCAGCCCGGAGCCAGAGCCGGGGACCCAGGTTCCGGCACAGAGCCCTGCCTGCCTGCGCGCCTGATTCGCCGCCAGAGATAGAAACGGCGGGTCTGATCTCAGAGCACTCAGCTCACCCCCAACCTGAAAAGGTCCCCGGAAAATTACCCAGCTTGGGGAGCCACTCAGACTCCCAAAAGCCACAAAGGCAGACACAGGCAGTTTCTGCGCACCAGACAGCTGGCAGAGACTGAGCCGCCATCACACAGCTGTGCTCCAGGCACAGGCAAATTTCTGTGGCCAGCCAGCTGGCGGACACTGAGCAGTGTGCGCCAGGGCAAAAAAAGACACTAGGAGTCCGTGTCTCCAGAGAATCCACGGGGAAGGAAGGAAACTGTACTGATCTAAATCACCCAACCCTTCCCTAGAAAAAGTCTAGCAGTCTAGTGGGGCCGAGGTGCCAGCACTCAGCTGTGCTCCAGACACAAGCACAAACAGTTGAGGCACGCCTGATGTCCAACTGGGTCACAGCAGCTGATCATTAAATTTGCAACAAGAAACCCAGAAACAGGGCAGCTGCCCTCAGGACTTCCCTGGGTGAGAGGAGAACCCTCTCGACTAACAAAGACCACAGTTACCACTCAGGTCTATATCCCTGAGGTGAGTAACTCCTGAAAAAACACCAGCCATCCAGGGACTATACCCAAAAAGCTGAGAAGACATCCTTCAGGAAAATCCAGCTTTCTGCAAAGGGGATTCTCTCCCCCACAGGATCCCCAGGAACCACCAGAAAATAACCCCAAACTCCTAAGATAACACAATGGGTAGAGGCCAGCGTAAAAGCTCAAGCAACAAAAGACAGAGCAATATGGCATCTCCAGAACCCAGATACCCAGGGGCAAGTAGCCCTGGACACCCCACCATAACTGAAATCCAAGAAGATGACCTAACAAGTATGCTCATGAAGATGATAACAGAGGAAACAAATAAGATTCGTAAAGACATAGAGGAAGATAAACTCAAACAGAATATTGCCATCCGTAAAGAAATAGAGGAAGCTGCAGCCAAACAGTTTATGGCCTTTAGAAAGGAAATGCTTAAAACACTGAATGAAATGAAAGAAACAGAGTTGAAGGAACTAAAAGAAAAACAGGAAAGTACAATCAGACAGGTGAAGGAAGTAAACAAAACAACTCAAGACCTGAAGATAGAATTGGAAAAATTAAAGAAAACACAAATGGAAGAAATAATGGAAAGGAAGAATCTAGGGAAGAAAACAGGAACTACAGAGGTAAGCATAACCAACAGACTACAAGAGATGGAAGAAAGAATCTCAGGTGTAGAAGATACAATGGAAGAAATCGATGTATCTGTCAAAGAAAATGTTAAATCTGAAAAATTCCTGACACAGACCATCCAAGAAATGCAAGACAATATGAAAAGACAAAACCTAAGAATAATAGGTATAGAGGAAAAAGAAGACTCCCTTCTCCAAGGCCCAGAAAATATTTTCAACAAAATCATTGAAGAAAATTTCCCCAAGCTAAAGGAGAGGCCAATTAGAATACATGAGGCCTACAGAACACCCAGCAAATTTGACCAGAAAAGAAAATCCTCCCGCCACATAATAATCAAAACAGTAAGTATACAGAACAAAGAAAAAATACTAAAAGCTGCAAGGGAAAAAGGCCAAGTAACATATAATGGCAAACCCATTAGAATCACACCTGACTTTTCAACAGAGACTATGAAAGCCAGAAGGGCCTGGACAGATATCATGCAGACCCTAAGAGAACACAGATGTCAGCCCAGGCTACTATACCCAGCAAAACTCTCAGTCCTCATAGATGGAGAAAACAAGATATTCAATGACAAAAACAAATTTCAACAATACCTACAAACAAATCCAGCATTACAGAAGACACTGGAAGGGAAAATACAACCCAAGAAAGCTAGCTACATTCAAGAAAACACAGGAAATAAATAACCTCACTTCAGTAAAACAAAAAGCAACCAAACGCACAACCTGATGACCACAGCCAACATCAAAATCAAGAGATCTAACAGCCACTGGTCATTAATCTCTCTCAACATCAATGGACTCAACTCTCCAATAAAAAGACACAGATTAACAGAATGGATACGTAAACAAAACCCAGCAATCTGTTGCATACAAGAAACACACCTAAGACACAAAGATAGACATTACCTGAGGGTAAAGGGTTGGAAGACGACTTTCCAAGCAAACGGACCCAAGAAGCAAGCAGGAGTAGCCATTCTAATATCTGATAAAATAGACTTTCAACCAAAATTAATCAAAAGAGATGGGGAAGGACACTTCATACTCATCAAGGGAAAATTCCACCAGGAAGACATCACAATCCTGAACATATATGCCCCAAATACAAGGGCACCCACATTTGTGAAAGAAACATTGATAAAATTTAAAGCACATATAGATCCACACACATTAATAGTGGGAGACTTCAACACCCCACTCTCAACAAAGGACAGGTCAACCAAACAGAAATTAAACAAAGAAACAATGTCTCTGACAGAGGTCATGAATCAAATGGACCTAACAGACATTTACAGAACTTTACACCCAAACAAAAAAGAATTTACCTTCTTCTCAGCACCTCATGGAACCTTCTCCAAAATAGACCACATAGTGGGTCACAAAGCAAGCCTCAACAAATACAAGAAGATTGAAATAATCCCATGTATCTTGTCTGATCACCATGGAATAAAGCTGGACCTCAACAATAACAGAAATAACAAAAAGCCTACACACACATGGAAACTGAACAACTTGTTACTAAATGACAGCTGGGTCAGGGAAGAAATAAAGAAAGAAATTAAAGTCTTTCTAGAAATCAATGAAAATGAAGACACAACATACCCGAACTTATGGGACACAATGAAAGCAGTGCTAAGAGGAAAGTTCATAGCACTAAGTGCCTTCAAAAAGAAATTCGAGACAGCTCATTCAAGCACCCTAATGGCTCACTTAAAAACCCTAGAAAAAGAAGAAGCAGACACACCAAGAAGGAGTAGACGGCTGGAAATAATCAAACTCAGGGCTGAAATCAATCAATTGGAAACAAATAAAACAATTCAAAGAATCAATGAAACCAAGAGCTGGTTCTTTGAGAAAATCAACAAGATCGACAAACCCTTAGCCAGGCTAACTAAAAGGCAGAGAGACACCACCCAAATCAACAAAATCAGAAATGAAAAGGGGGATATAACTACAGACACTGAGGAAATCCAAACAATCATTAGGACTTACTTCAAAAGTCTATATGCCACAAAATTTGAAAATCTAAATGAAATGGACAATTTTCTTGATCGATTTGACTTACCAAAGCTGAACCAGGACCAGGTAAATCAACTAAATAGACCTATATCCCCCAAAGAAATAGAGGCGGTCATCAAAAGTCTCCCATCCAAAAAAAGCCCAGGACCAGATGGCTTCAGCGCAGAATTCTACCAGACCTTCAAAGAAGAGCTAACACCAATTCTCTTCAAACTATTCCACAAAATAGAAACAGAAGGAATATTACCAAATTCATTCTATGAAGCCACAGTCACCTTGGTACCTAAACCTCACAAAGACTCAACAAAGAAAGAGAATTTCCGGCCAATCTCCCTTATGAACATTGATGCAAAAATACTTAATAAAATACTTGCAAACCGAATCCAAGAACACATCAAAGATATTATCCACTATGACCAAGTAGGCTTCATCCCAGGTATGCAGGGGTGGTTCAATATACGGAAATCCATCAATGTGATCCACCATATTAACAAACTGAAAGAAAAAAACCACATGATAATCTCCCTAGATGCTGAAAAAGCCTTTGACAAAATCCAACATCCATTCATGTTCAAAGTATTGGAGAGATCAGGGATACAAGGCACATATCTAAACATAGTAAAGGCGATATACAGCAAGCCTATAGCCAACATCAAACTGAATGGAGAGAAACTTAAAGCAATCCCACTGAAATCAGGGACAAGACAAGGCTGCCCACTCTCTCCATATCTCTTCAACATAGTGTTGGAAGTCCTTGCTAGAGCAATAAGACAGTTGAAGGAGATCAAGGGGATACAAATTGGAAAGGAAGAAGTCAAATTATCACTATTTGCAGATGATATGATAGTATACGTGAGTGACCCCAAAAACTCTACCAGGGAACTCCTACAGCTGATAAACACCTTCAGCAAAGTGG
Organism: Meriones unguiculatus; assembly: GCF_030254825.1. NCBI lineage: Eukaryota > Metazoa > Chordata > Mammalia > Rodentia > Muridae > Meriones > Meriones unguiculatus. The sequence continues at coordinate 145,138,647 of NC_083369.1, forward strand.
CAGGATACAAAATTAACTCAAAAAAATCAGTAGCCCTTCTGTATACAAAAGACAAAAGGGCTGAGAAAGAAATTAAGGAAACAACACCCTTCACAATAGCCACACATGACATAAGGTACCTCGGAGTAACCCTAACCAAGGAAGTCAAAGACTTGTATGAAAAAAATTTCAAATCTCTGAAGAAAGAATTAGAAGAAGATATGAGAAGATGGAAAGATCTCCCATGCTCATGGCTTGGTAGGATTAACATAGTAAAAATGGCCATCTTACCAAAAGCAATCTACAGATTCAATGCAATGCCCATCAAATTACCAACACAATTCTTTACAGACCTGGAAAGGAAAATTCTCAACTTCATATGGAATAACAAGAAACCCAGAATTGCTAAAACAATCCTCTACAATAAAAGATCTTCTGGAGGTATCTCCATCCCTGATCTTAAGTTGTACTATAGAGCAACAGTTTTAAAAACTGCATGGTACTGGCATAGAAACAGAATGGTGGATCAATGGAACCGAACAGAGGACCCAGAAATAAACCCACACACTTATGGACACCTGATCTTTGACAAAGACGCCAAAACCATACAATGGAAAAAAGATAGCATCTTCAACAAATGGTGCTGGTCTAACTGGATGTCTACATGTAGAAAAATGAAAATAGATCCATACTTGTCACCCTGCACAAAACTGAAGTCCAAGTGGATCAAAGACCTCAACATAAAACCAGACACATTAAATCGGCTTGAAAAAAAAGTGGGAAATACCCTAGAACTCATCGGTACAGGGGGAAACTTCCTGAACAGAACACCAACAGCACAGACTCTAAGAGCAACAACCAATAAATGGGACCTCATGAAACTGAAAAGCTTCTGTAAAGCAAAGGACACTGTCATCAAAACAAAGCGACCACCTACAGATTGGGAAAGAATCTTCACCAACCCTTTATCTGACAGAGGACTCATATCCAGTATATATAAAGAACTAAAGAAGCTGAAAAGCAGCAAACCAAGTAATCCACTTAAAAAATGGGGAACAGAGCTAAACAGAGAATTCTCCGTAGAGGAATACCGAATGGCAGAGAAGCACTTAAAGAAATGCTCAACCTCATTAGCCATTAGGGAAATGCAAATCAAAACAACCCTGAGATTTCACCTTACACCCATGAGAATGGCCAAGATCAAAAACTCAAGTGACAACACATGCTGGAGAGGTTGTGGAGAAAGGGGAACCCTTCTCCACTGCTGGTGGGAATGTAAACTTGTACAACCACTCTGGAAATCAATCTGGCGCTTTCTCAGACAACCAGGAATAGCACTTCCTCAAGATCCAGCCATACCACTACTGGGCATATATCCAAAAGAGGCTCAAGTACACAAAAAGGACATTTGCTCAACCATGTTTGTAGCAGCTTTATTTGTAATAGCCAGAAGCTGGAAACAACCCAGATGCCCCTCAACTGAAGAATGGATGCAGAAATTGTGGTACATCTACACAATGGAATATTACTCAGCAATGAAAAATAAGGAAATCATGAAATTTGCAGGTAAATGGTGGGATCTGGAAAGGATCATCCTGAGTGAGTTGTCTCAGAAGCAAAAAGACACACATGGTATATACTCACTCATATAGACATACAACATAGGACAAACCCACTAAAACCTGTGCATCTAAAGAAACTAAGCAAGAGAGAGGACCCTAACTAAAACGTCCAATCCCCATCCAGAAAGGCAAAGAGGATGGACATCAGAAGAAGAAGAAAACAGGAAACAACCTAGGAACCTACCACAGAGGGCCTCTGAAAGCCTCTGCCCTTCAGACTATCAAAGCAGATGCTGAGCCTGATGGGCAACTGTTGGGCAGAGTGAACGGAATTTTAGGTAAGAACTGGGAAATAGTAAGAGCTGGAGAGGACAGGGTCTCCACAAGGAGAGCAACAGAACAAGAAAATTTGAACATAGGGAACTTCCCAGTGACTCATACTCCAACCAAGGACTATTCATGGAGATAACCTAGAACCCCTGCACAGATGTAGCCCAGGGCAGTTCAGAGTCCAATTGGGTTACATAGTAATGTGAAGAGGGACTGCCTCTGACATAATCTGATTGGTCTGCTCTTTCATCACCTCCCTCTGGGGGGGGGTGCAGCCTTACCAGGCCACAGTACAGGACAATACAGCCACTTTTGATGTGAACTGACAGACTAAGAACAGAAAGGAGAGGAGAACCTCTCCTATTAGTGGACTTGGGGAGTGGCATGCAAGCAGAGGGAGGAGGGAGGGTTGGATTGGGATGGGAGGAGGGAGGGGCTTATAGGGGGATGCAGAATGAATAAAGTGTAATTAAAAAAAAAAAAAAAAAAAAAAAAAAAAAAAAAAGACTTTGGACAAGGAAATAGCAGCATAGATAATGAGCATATAAAAAGGTGGCAAGTTAGCTTCAGTCACCATGGCAACACAAATTATAACCAAAAATGAGATACCAATAGACACCCACCAGAATGGTGAAAGTTAAAATAATAAATAATGCTAAATAAGCAACTTCGACTCTACTATATTGCTAGTGGGCATATAAAAGACTCTAAACATTTGCCCTGTGATGTTAATATTTCACCCCAAAGTCTATATACCCAGTGGTATACAGGTACTGGTCTCTGACTTCTCATTCGCCATACCTTTTCCTACTTTGCCTGCTCTGAATAGCTTGAAATTGGCAAGTATGAGGATATTTACAAATCTAAGGTAGAGGAGCTATTTTTATTAGAGAATTACAAATACATCACTATACACACAAAAAAAATTACATATGTCCTCCAAAATCTATGTCCATTGAATTTTTATTTATCGAAACTTAAAAAGTCCACCAACATAAAATGTCACAATAAAATGCAATACCTTCTCACAACAGATTACTAACATATTGGATACAACAAGAACTACTTAAAAGCATAAGATAGATAGACAGATCATGAAGGGTATTTAATGAGTAATAGACACACTACACAGCATGTACATATTACACAACTTTCGTTATAGAAAGCTCAAGACAAACAAAACTAATCAATATTAATAGATTTCAGAACAGTTTTTTTTTTTTTCCTCTAAGATTGGTAGCAGTATTAACTGGAAAGGGACACAAGGAGTCATTTTCGTGCTATATCTCTTGATCTGAAGGATACAGTTTTTTATTGGTATGTGACTAGATAATACATAAGCTATACATTAAAGACATGTATACTTTACCATGTGCAAGTTATATCTCAATAATAAGTATTACACACGTGTACATACCCTCTAATCAGTGATCCTGTCAGTAAAGTGGAAGAGTACAATGCATCCAACAGTGGTGAATACCAACAAGAAAGAAGGCAGCCCAGATCCTGGCAGACAAATCCACTCAGTTTTACTGAAGTCCAACACACTGCCACCATAGAGACATTCGACACCTGTACTGGCAGCACAACTGATGCATAGAGAATTTGTCTCCACCAGCACATACTCCCCAGGCACATCACTACCTGGGAAAGAATCCAGTGAACACATCAGCTGTCTCTCCCACACACCTACTGCCATAACAGCAGCAATGCAGAAATGTAAAGACAGAGATTCTTATTCAACTTGGGCAACCCGCCAGCATTTGCTGTCAGCAGAGAACACTGAAGCCTGAGACCTTACCTACTGAGATGTTCCAGAAGGATGCAAAGAAGCGTCTAACTATATTACTAAGCTTGAGGTTTTTTTTTTTTTTTCTTCAAAATAAGTAAAAGTTAAAGAAATGGCTGTTTCTTTTATCATCAGCAAGAAGATAAGTGATCATGTTTTCTATTCCTGGCAAGATGTAGACCTAAGCTCTTCTTGAAGAGTTATGGTATAGCCTTGTCATCAACATACCCTAGACCTGCCATGTTATTTCCTGTGATTCTTAATGGAATATAGTAAAGCTATTCCCCCAAAGAAAGAAGTACAATTGATATATACATACATATATGTATATATCATGACTTATCAAGGTTACCTGGAGAAATATTAATTTCATACCTATATGTGTACCATCATGAGAAAAAAATGGAAAGACTGAACATGAAGGGAAGTTTGTGGGAGTCTGCCTTTAGAGTCAGTGCTGAGTTTCTGTACTACGTAACAATATTTGAATTTCTAAGACATAGGAGTGGTGGTTTGGAATAGGTTAGTGTTTTGAGGACACTAAGAAACACATTCCAAAGGCAGTAGGCATTGCTGAACATTGTTTATGTTCCTCTACAAGCCAGCCCTGAAATAATAAATCAGATAAAAACAATTATTTGAAGGGTAATTAGGTGGAAAACAAAGAAGTAAGCCAGAAAGTAAGGAAAGCCTAAAAGAGTGTGCAATTCAGCAGGTGATTGCTGCAGACATCTGGATCATAATATCTAGGGAAACTTTGGGAAGCTAGCTTAAAAAATATCACAGAATAATCCCACCCATGGAAAGGCAGCTTGATTTTAAAACATCAACTTCCATCTGTCATTGGTTGAGGGCTGCTCCTAACAACTGTTAATTTCCCAACAATTCTTGCTTGCATAGCAGATGGCAAAGTGTATGTGTGTGTGTATGCGTGCTGGCATCTGAAGTTGGGCAGGTATGCTCTCAAGAGATAAGGGCCAGAGGATTTAAACAGGGTGCCAAACACATCTGCTACCAAATAACTTCAAACAATTAGCCAGGAATTCCTGTGCTTGTGTGAACTATGCCTGCCTGCCTTTTGGAAGTGTACATACAGAAAAGTTAATGGCCACACCAACTAACTCTTCACAGTTGTAAATCTCCAACTGATAGGTGTCTTGTTAAGACATAAATACGAGAGAAATGCAGCCTAAGTAGTTCACCAGTACCTTGGGCCTGAAGGCTGTTTTCCAGTTTTACTACCTAGATTGGTTCCTAGCATAACTTATCCTGATCTGTAAAATCACATAAAAAACTCCACCTTCTTCAATCCGGTCTTGTCATTAGGGTTTCAACTTTTCAGTGGTGTAGTAGATCCTGCACTGGTGTTTCATTCCCTATCTCAAGGCTACAGTATTTCCCAATCCAGCTGCTGCTACTTACTGTATTTCAAGTAAAGTAATCTACCCAAACATCTCTTCTGATAAGCTAGTCCCCTGTTGGCGGCCTTTCATTGTCTTCCAGTTGCCTTCACAAAGTTTACCTTCCAACTTCAGCAGAAGAAACCTCTTGGCCTTTTCTTGGCTCTTTAATTTTCCACTTTGGTTTACCCATAGCTTGAGTCTCTTTCATTTGCCATACTCTTTTACAAAACAAAAAGAACAAACTAGGAAACAAGAAACCATTTTTATGCAAATTTTATGATCACAATTCCCACTTGCTGTGCTCTTTTCACCAATTCCAAACATCTGGCCAACTTCTGGTGAATTCTTTTACATTCTGAAGCTTTGATTTAGAGGTTACTTCCTCCAGGAAGTCTTTCCTTAATACCTCAAACGTCTGTTTTCTTAGAAATCCACACATATTTTGCGATTTTGTAATTTGTCTTTTTTTCTTTCTGAGTGCTCTAGGAAGGCAGGTATGTTATGTTCACATGACCTGAGTTAAAATTTACTCAGTTACTAATAGTTTTTTTTTTTTTTTTTTACTTCATAAATGAAAAGATCATCCCTTGTGTAGCCTATTTCCTCTCCAATTCTATACTGTCTGGCCGCCCTCTATTGCACATATGTTTGTACATGTGTACACTTATATGTTCTTCACTGTTTCCTACACAACAATGTAGTAGATGTATCCCCTGTATCTCACTATATTCTTAGATTCTCCTGTCATTGCTACATGGCTCTTTGCCCTGTGGTTCATCCATGCCATCCAATTCGGGGACTAAAGTTATGCTTTAATACTCTTAGTGTTTACATAATGCCCAACATAGTATAGTCACGTAATACCTATTGAACAAATGGGTCTTTACAATAACTGATGATGAGATAAAAGATACATTCTCTGCATGACTCTACTTTTCAACAAAAACAAAAGACTATTCCTGAACACCTGTCCAGTATTGGAAACCTATCACATACTTCACATCTGTGAGCCTGAAAATCAGCAAGCATATTCACCATTAAAGCTAGAATCACCTAGAGTGATATCTTTGGGTATTAAAACAACTTTTCTCAGTTTCATGAAGTCCCATTTATTGATTGTTGCTCTTAGAGCCTGTGCTGTTGGTGTTCTGTTCAGAAAGTTGTCTCCTGTGCCAATGAGTTCAAGGGTATTCCCCAATTTTTTTTCTAAGTGGTTTAGTGTGTCTAGTTTTATGTTGAGGTCTTTGATGCACTTGGACTTTAGTTTTGTGCAGGGTGATAAGTATGGATCTATTTGCACTTTTCTACAAGCAGACTTCCAGTTAGAACAGCACCATTTGTTGAAGATGCTGTCTTTCTTCCATTGAATGAATTTGGCATCTTTGTCAAAAATCAGGTGTACATAAGTGTGTGGATTTATGTCAGGGTCTTCTATTCGATTCCACTGACCCACCAGTCTGTTTCTAGCAAAGGATACTGTCCTCAGAACAAAACGAGAGCATACAGATTGGGAAAAGATCTTCACCAATCGTATATCTGACAGAGGGCTAATATCCAGTATATATAAAGAACTAAATAAGTTAAATAGCAAAAAATCAAGTAATCCAATTAAAAAATGGGGAACAGAGCTAAACATAGAATTCTCTGCAGAGGAATATCGAATGGCAGAGAAACATTTAAAGAAATGCTCAACCTCATCAGGGAAATGCAAATCAAAATGACCCTAAGATTTTACCTTACACCCATCAGAATGGCTAAGATCAAAAACTCAAGAGACAACACATGCTCTAGAGGTTGTGGAGAAAGGGGAACCCTCCTCCATTGCTGGTGGGAATGTAAACTTGTACAACCACTCTGGAAAGCAATCTGGCACTTTCTCAGACAACTAGGAATAGCGCTTCCTCAAGATCCAGCTATACCACTCCTAGGCGTATATCCAAAAGATTCTCAAGTATGCAACAAGGCATTTGCTCAACCATGTTTGTAGCAGCCTTATTTGTAATAGCCAGAAGCTGGAAATAGCCCAGATGCCCCTCAGTGGAGGAATGGATACACAAATTGTGGTATATCTACACAATGGAATATTACTCAGCAGTAAAAAACAAGGAAATCATGAAATTTGCAGGTAAATGGTGGGATCTGGAAAAGATCATCCTGAGTGAGCTATCCCAGAAGCAGAAAGATGCACATGGTATATACTCACTCATATAGACATAAAATATAGGATAAACCTGTACACCTAAAGAAATCTGTACACCTAAAGAAACTAATCAAGAGGGAGGACTCTTGCTAAAATGCTCAATTCCTATCCAGAAAGGCAAAGAGGCTGGACATCAGAGGAAGGAGAAAAGAGGGAACAAGTCAGGAGCCTGACACAGAGGACCTCTGAAAATCTCTGCCCTGCAGACTATCAATGTAGATACTGAGACTTATGGGCAACCTTTGGGCAGAGTGCAGGGAATCTTAGGAAAGAAGTGGGAAACAGTAAGATCTGGAGAGGACAGGAACTCCATAAGGAGAGCAACAACACCAAAAAATCTGAGCACAGGGGTCTTTCCTGAGACTGCTATTCCAACCAAGGACTATGCATAACCTAAGACCCCTGCACAGATGTAGCCCATGGCTGTTCAGTATCCAAGTGGGTTCCATTGTAATAGAAACAAGGACTGTCTCTGACATGAACTGATTGGTCTGCTGTTTAATTACTTCCCCGAGTGGGAAGCAGCATTACCAGGCCACAGAAGAAGACAATGCAGCCACTCCTGATGAGACCTAATTGACTAGGATCAGAAGGAAGGAAAAGAAGACCTCCCCTATCAGTGGACTTGGGGAGGAGCATGCATGCAGAGGGTGGAGGAAGGGAGGGATTGGGATGGGGGGAGGGAGGGAACCACGGGAGGGATACAAAGTGAGTAAAGTGTAATTAATAAAAAAAAATTTAAAAAAAAAAAGGAAAAAAAAACCTTTTCTCTCCTTGCTTGGCAAACCATCTCCAAGGCCCTTTGTCAGTGAAATGGCTCAATAAGAGTCACTTGTCAATTATAGCAGAGCTAGTGTGCTCAGGAAAGGGAGTTTAATGTGTTCTGAAAGTGGATGCCCACTATCTCAGACCTGGCCAGGAAAGCAGACTTGCTGAATCTCACACAACACAGCCTTATGCTGGAAGGAAGTTGCAATAGAAAAATAGTGGATATGGTTCAAGATGGAAGGATTTTTCCCCCCAATTCCCTTCCTTAAGGCCTTTGTTGTGGTAGCATGCAATATTTCAGGTCTCCAACAATACTGTAGTAATACAGAAAAAGACTGCAACTAAAGTGGTCAAACAAACAGATAAGGATCTAATGAGACTAAAAATTTGTCTACAGCATATAAGCAATTGGATCAAATTCAATGTCATCTGTTTATTGAAGATGTAAATAATATACAGATAACACAGTAAGAGCCTAAGAGCACAAATGTGGTATCATTCACTGTCACCAGAGGAAGTTTAAATCAGCAAGAAAGAAAAAACTCTGAATGTCCCATCAGCACATCCTTGTTGTTCTCTTGTGTGTCCACCACTATTCTAGGTGCCTAGGATATATAGGCTTAAATGAACCAAAATGCCTGCTTCAGAGAGCACATATATCCTAGTTGTAAACTGCCTTTGGGAAAGGATGATACTCAAGTGCCCTAACACAGTTCAGTCCTCCATCTGATGGTTTGCAGTAAACTTGAAGCTGCTATCCTTTGCTACCAATAAAAGTTGTCTGCTTTGTTTGTCTGCCTGGCTCCCTTCCCTGTCCAGATGTTGGTAACATAGTGTTAATACCAAGATGTGAGGAGAAAAACCACTAACCAAAATAATGGCCAAATTAATTAAAATAAGCTTTAATGTTGTATACAGACTGTCTTTCCCTAAGGCAGGATTCTAAATGGGGAGGATAGGGTTTTTATAGTTGTTTTTTTTTTCTTAATAGGATTAGTGGGTTTCCAAATAGGGGACTTAGCATTCAAATAAGTAGGGGTCAAAGAAGCAGAATATAGGCATAGTGAGTTGATCATAACAACCTTTTGAAAAAAACAAAGGCAAGGATACCATTTTCTGGAACATGCAGTATAGAACCATTTGTAGTTAAGGTTATAGGAATGGCATGGCCCAATCCTTGAAAAACAAAACCTTAATAATAAATAAGAATGAATCTAGTTTGTCTTTATTATAAGATGGCTTTCAAGTCCATGATGGAGGCAGGCTGATTTATCAATAGGAAAGAAGTATGATGCAAAGGACACTTTATTTAGAGTAGGAAAAATATCCTCTCTTTCTGCATGTTTTTTTTTTTTTATCTCTAGTTGTTTGATCATGCTTGTCACTGATAATGGCGTTCTGTATTCTCTTTCAGGTTTCTGTTGGAGTATCTAGTGCTTACAGGGCTTCAGCATTCAATGCAGAACAGAACATGGCTGCTTCTCTTGGGCTGTTTTGTCATGTTTGACCCTTTGACTATTCTATGCCAGTGTCTTCTAGTCTATGGTCAACTATGATTAAGTCTAATAAAAAAATTAATTAATCAATACTCAACTATCCAAGACAGAGATAGCAAGAGATAAATTTTTTACTTTGCCAAAGGAAACTCCTGTTGGGGGACAGTTTTTTGACCCTAAGATTTAAATCTGGGCTGGTCTACTTGCTAAATTCGTGATCTGGAGCAAACTGTTTAAATTCCTTGAGACATAGTTTCCTCACCTGCAAATGGAGATTATAGTCTTTACTTCCTCTAGTGTGTTAATTACAAGAGGCACTACATGTAACATTCTTTACACTATCACAATAAGAACTTCAGTTGATGTGCACAGTCATCTCGGTAGAGAACTAATGTAAAGTACACGAGATCATTTTTAGCCTGGGAGCCTGTGCTCCAATAACAAGTACTGAAGTTCTTTTTTCTTTAATGTTTTCTGCATATGAGTATTTTGTATGCACACATAACTATGTACTTTGTGCATAACTACTGCCTAGAGAGGCCAGAAGAGGGCATCGGATTCTCTAGGACTGGTTTTGTGGTGGCTGGGACTGAAACCTAGGCCCTCTAGAAGAGGAGCCAGTGCTCTTAACAGCTGACCCACCTCTCCAGCCCCAAGCACCATCTTTCAAATATATGTCATCCAACAATTCCTTTAAAATATTTATACTGATACATGTCAATACATGTCAACTTGCCCGACACTCTACTGACAGAAATTTGTCAACTTTTCATTTCATTTAATATACTTTTCAATAACAACTGAGGAAGATCTGAATTTAATGGAAAAAATGGAGCAGCAAGGCAAAACAGAAGATACAGATGGAGTATTCTGCTTGTTCATTTTGGTTTTGCTCTCAGACATTTTCTGAATTGCACTAGTGTTGCAGAAACTGTTAAAAAGCTGACATTTGACTTTTAATTTATTCTCTAACAACACTAATGAGATAAGTGTCATCATCTCCATTTTACAGATGAAGAACTGAGGCATACATGTACCAAAGCCAACACTGAGATTTGAAGTTGGGCAGCAAGTCTCCCCCAAGACACACTATGCTAATAATATTAACACATCTCAGGAGAATCAAATTCTTAGCAAGCTGAGCCACAGAAGTAATCATAGCCTTGGCCATTTGCTGCGAGACCAAGAAAAGGAGAGTAGCACCTGAGATACTCTTTAGAGCTTTAAGAATTTTAGCCTTGTGTGAGCATCCTGAGAGAAAAATTATTTCCAGTAGAAAATGAGTTATATAGTAAGATTATATTTTATGCTCTCTATCAGGTGTTCATTCTATGGTTCATGGCCCATTATCTAGGAGAGGTGTTTGCATATTTTCAGGCAGAACATTCTATTGTCATTGTTATTTCAGTTATCAGCCCTAATTTTCATTGTTTTCAACCTCAGTGCCCATTCAAGGAGAAATGTAACATTAAACAAACAAACAAACAAACAAGAAAACCCTCATCTGATCTGATTGAGACATTTTTTCATGAAGTAAAAATGTAGGTTGTTCTTTGCAATTTCAAATATTTTATGGTGTGGCTTATATAGTGTTTTGATCTTTCTCCATGAGCTAAAACTACTGAAAGTGTGAATTCTAATGGAATGCAGAGGTCCATGCTCAGAATGTTTGCATCTTTGATTTTGTTTGTGGAGGAAAAGGAGCAATTACATGAATGGATGTGTAATATCATTCCTAAAATCGTAGCCTTTCCCTAAAAAATCCTGACTTAGTATCACTAAACTGTCTTCTACAAACAAGTTATAATAAGTTTAATAGATCTAATAGGACCCTTGGTAGAGAAGAAAAGACAGAAGGAGGAAGAACAACTACACAGTGAAGCTCAAACCCTGTCTCACATTGTAATTCTTTCCCTAGTATCTTCTTGGATTGTCTTATAAATGTCTTACATACCTAATACCCTGACCTCCAAACAATCTTCTTTGAGAACCCAAACAAAAACAATGTCTTTAGGCAGCTAATTTAATTCAGTTTTGTTATCTTAAAGAAAGAGATAATCCTTCCCTCAAAGAGTCATTGTGGTAACATATAAAGGGTTCTTGGCCTGGAATTCAGTACTAACATGTTTGTTAGAAATCGTATCTTTTAGGCTGGAGAGCATAGGCTGTTCCTCCCAAGGACATATGTTCAGTTTTGTTTGTTTCTTTGTTTTGAGCCAAACTAACCTACTCAGTGTGCTGTAGACCAATGATAGACTTGTTTTGGTTTTGCTTTTTTTTCCTGGAATTGTTTTGTTTTGTTTTGAGACATGGTCTTTCTTCATAGCTCTAGCTGTCATGGAACTTACTATGCTATGTAGATGCAGCTGTCTTCAAACTCTGCCTGCCTCTGCCTCCTGAGTGAGTGCTGGGATTGAAGGCAATTGACAGGATCCTCAGCAAAAGAGTTTGTTTCAAAAGGCAAGATGACCTTTAATGTCAGTGCTAAGGAGGCAAAGACAAGCAGATCTCTGTGAGTTCCAGGCCAGACAAAAAGTAGAGAGTGAGACCCTGTCTCAAAATATAGGTAGATGACTGGTGAGGAATGACTCCTTAGCTTAGCTAATATACACATGACCCTGAGCGCGCTCTCTCTCTCTCACACACACACAAAAGCACACACCACACACAGACACACACACACACACACACGTATACTCAGTCCCCAAGTTCTTCTATGTTTTTTTTTTTCTTCACATCTATGCAGTACATGCTCCAGGCACCATTCTGAGTAAAAAAAAAAAAAAAATGTAGTAGTAAACCAAATATACATGCACTCAAACATGGCAGAATTTCTATCCCCATGGGGACAGCAGAATATAGAAACAAAAAGACAATGGCATATCATAATCGGTGCTGGGATGAAATTAAAATAAGATCTTGAGGGTGGTGATTTTTTTTTTAACTGAAGTGTTCTCAGGGTCCATCGGATTCTCTAGGACTGGTGTCACAAATGGCTATGAGCAACCATGTGCTGGTGAATTCCAGAAGAAGTACATTCCAGTGAAACTGGAGAGTAATCAGTAGGAGCATAGTAAAACATGAGTCTAGAAAAGTCAGCAAGGACAAAGCTACATGTAGTTCTGCAGAGCCAGAACTTGGGATTTTACTCTGAACACGATGGGAAACCCTTGGGGAAGGTGGTATTTTTCATACGTTCATTTTTCTTTATTTTAGATGGCCAATGAAATGAAGAACAGAAGCCGTTGGGATTCTTAGTGCAATATTCTTCCGACTCAGATTCATGTTCTCTAGACCTAAATGTCCTTGGCTTCTTGATTTTATTTTCCCTTTCGTGATTGGCTGTGGTCTCCTTCCTAAATCTTAAAACAATTGTTGCCTGTTCTGTGCATTCAACTCCTTTGGCATTTGGCCAACCAGCTTCAGCAGTCTCCTATTTCTATGAGTATTGCTCCTATTACAGCTATTAAACAAGATTCATTACCCATGAACTTGCTCAGCAAGCATTTAAGCTTGGCCATGAAAGCAAAGTAAGGGCATAAGAGAATGAAAAATAGTATCTCTGATTAGAAAGTTTAACTTCACTGACTTCTAGGAATCTTTAAAATCAGGATTTTTTTTTTCAATTAACTAATAGAAAATGTCACCAGTTTATGGAAATAATTACGTTATATTCTCTTTCTCATCCAGATCATTGTGAACTCAGGCAGAAGCTGCAACAGCAGACTGCAATTGCTTCACCAAGTTGATTTTCATTTGTTTGTTTCTCAAACTTCAGGTTCAGTACCTTCACATTGAAGGTAGATCTGTTTTCCTAGCCAAGGCTTGGAAGACAAATTTAGTTTCTTTGGAAGTTACAAAATGGGGTTGTTTAGGCTGCTTTTCAGTATCAACACTCAATGTCTGAGAATTTACCTCTGTTACATAAGGATCAAAACAGGCATCATGAGCTCTTCTAGATCTATGCTACCATTGCAGTATTGATGGAGGCAAAAAACAAAACAAAACAAAACAAAAAAAAACAAAACAGTTTAACAGTTTGATATGCATGATTCCAGACATGTATGTGCAAAAGGAAATGTGTGACTAGATAGTCACTTGTTTGGATTCATCCATAGCTTAAATTTGGTGTCCTCTGAAAATGTACTGTTTCAAAGGCAGAATGATTATTTCTGTTCACTTATTAAAGGATGACTAACTTGCTTTTGGCTGCTCTACAAATGAATCACAGTAACAGTCCCCTACTTTGGACTTCTGGTGTTCTGATGTAATGCATGGTTATTAAAAGAATAGGAAAGCAAGTGGGTGAAAGTGAGATCATGCAAAGACAGAACGTAACACAAAGTGAGCTAGAGTAATTTATGAACTGCAGAGACCAGTTCTATCCGCTTCAAGGTGTTTTCATGTGAATGGGATCAGAATATCTTATCAGTTACTACCTGATACCTATAGTGGCAAAATATAGAACCTAATTAAGATTTGAAATTTGGAAGTTTTCAGTGCAGAAGCCATTTCATATGGAGAGTAAAAAAGCCAACCTATTCCTTGAAAGTATTTCTAAGCAAATTAGATTTAGTGTTGTTTGGAAGGTAATATTTGAGGGCAAAGAAAACAAACTAACAATCGTCTGTCTTCCTGTCTCTCTGTCTCTCTCTCTGTCTCTCTCTCTCTGTCTCTCTCTCTGTCTTTCTCTCTCTCTCTCAATGAGTACTGCTTATTCTGAAATAGCAGCAGAAAGTGGGGTGGGGACATGACACAAGGAAAAGAAGGCAGCTAAAAAAAAAAAATAGGATACTGTGCCAAATCCCACCGAGTGCAACTTGAATTCACCCTGCCTGAGACCAGAGAATACATTTATCCTTCAAGTAGTTTCTCAGAGTTGAGATGCTGGGTCACTGCTTGAAGGTGTTCCCAAAGCATGTTAAGGACTGTGCATGAGCAGAGTCAGCATCTTAACCACCACCCCCTTGTAGCAAAACAACAACAACAGCAATAATAATAATAAATAATAAAGGAGCTAAAATATATTGCATCAGACTCATACTGCACAGGTATTTTTCCTATGTTAATCAGTAGTCTGGAGAAGACAGTTCCTTCTTTCCATATCCCTTCTCTACCCTCCTCTACTAGGTGCCCCTGCTGTCTTCTGAGGAAGATGCAAGTGTGCCAAGGAAAGGAAAGGAAATTAGACACTGGCCTGTGGTGACCATCCTGGCTTTGTCCCAGACTCTAACAGAAGGGGATTAGAAAGGCCAGTGCTTCAACAAAATGAAAACTCACTCAGAGAAGAGAATCGTTTAAATATATCCATTTTCTCTGCCCTGTTTTCTTTCTGTTTTTTCTACTTTTAGATCTGTCATTACCTTAAAAGAAACTTCAATGTCTTGGAAAGCATGTCTCAAGTAGCTCTAATAAATTTCAAATTGTCATTTATTTTGTTAACTTTTTTTCACCTAGTATCTGAGTGTACAGTTTACAGATGTCATTTATCTTAGAATAATGTGACATTACAAATACAATGGTGGTTCTTAAGAATTTGCAACAGGTTCTCTGCATATATGTGATGGCTGTTAGCTTGGTGGTTTTGTGAGACTCCTAACAGTGGGAGCAGGTGTATCTCTGGCTCTTTTGTCTGCTTTTGGGACTCTTCCTCCTGTTGGATTGCCTTGTCCAAACTCCAGAGGAGGGCTTTTGTCTTGTCTTATTGTTTCTTATTTTGTCCTGTTTGGCTGCTGTGTCTTGGAGACCTGCTCTTTTCTGAAGAGGAAATGGAAGTGGGATGTATCTGGGGAGAGGGTCGGTGAGAGGACTGGGAGGAATGGAGGGAGGGAAACTCTGGTCAAGATGTATTGTATGAGAGATGAATCTACCTTTAGTAATGATAAGAATAAGAATAAAAGAATCAGCTAGCCCAACATCGCTAGCCCAACATCCTTTTTTTTTTTTTTCTGAAACTATGAGATCTGAAATTTTGGATGTAAAGCACTGGAGTAACTGCCCTCTAATGTCCAGGCTTCCTAATTTGTGTTGGTCTTAAACTGTGCTCTGCTATGATGTTAGGCCTGATTTAGAGTCTTGCATCTGCTCTTCACTTTGAAAGTCATCTTAGGTGATTCGTTGAAGCTCATGCCTCAGTTGCTTCAACTGTAAAATGAGGATAATAACTTAAGCGTTCTCATAGTCTTTATCATGAATACGTTTTTAAATGCATTGAAAATGTTTAGCACACTAGTCGCTAGTACTATATCATTCTTAACATGAAGAGTGAAAAGAGCAAAGAAGCTGAAAAAATTAAATGATATGTTCAGAGTCTTGGAATGAACTTCAATTTATCATTCAATTCTGATGTTTTTGGAAGCAAATTTATAATAATCAAGATACCGTGGTCAAGATTAATATAGGTTTGGGCTTTTTTAGTACAAAGAACTTGGTGTTGTTTTATTGTTTGAATCTTCTCATTGTTTTGAATGTTATATTCCTTGTGATTTTGCATGCATGAATACATGCACACTAAATTCAGAAAAATTATCATTATTACAAACAACACAATAGATGAGTACTTATTGAGTATGTGCTAGCTCTATGTATACATAATTGTACAAACACAGATTTTCCATTGACCCATATGACAGATTCAGAGTACATTAAAGGTCAGGGCTACTAATTGTTTTCTCTTCCTTTTCTTTTCTGAAATCATCTTAAGTAATTTATTACCACGTTCATTTTGGTTGCTGTTGTATATATTGTAGAAGGGCTGAGGCATAACTTCCATCTCTTTGGCTTTTTCTTTGGCATTTCTTTTTTCTTCTTCACAAAATCCTACAAATATATGTTGTGCCACAAGTTAGAATGTAAGGGTTCTCCTTCTCTCACTGGGGCTATTTCAGGAAAGTAAATCAGGTTATTCTAAAACCAACTATGTATGTAGAATATAAATATAAGTATGTATATATGTATATACATGTATACTTATGTACTATTTATATAGTGTATATACTTATATAGTATAGACATAGGTATATGTGTGTATGCATATACATATGTATGTAGTATATAAGCATTGTAAGTATACAAGCTGTCTAAGTGTGCAAGGTGTCTGACCACGACTATGTAAGCATCCAAGAGTGAAACGTGACCTTGATAAGAGCTGAGCTGTTTCAAAAGTCACAAAAAAACCTCAACCTTCAGTTTCCATTCCATCTTCTCACCTCTTATTCTACATCACAACCCCACAGACTTTCCCTGTCAGGCGGGTGTCCTCAGGCACCACCCAGCTGCTCTGCCTTTCATTCTGTGTCAGTCTACCACTCAGAAACAAGAATGACACAGGTGCTACCCACCAGGCCATCAGAAATTCAAGCATCTCTACCATTGAGTAAAGAAATCTTTCATCTCAAACTTCAGTGAGGTCTTTCCCATTTTCTAAGTCTCTCAGCAACTGTCTGATAGTACAGGGGTTAATATGGTGTCCAGAGGTCTTAGTAGTAGATCTTCAAAGTTGGCAGATCTCTAAATAGTTTATACCTCCCCAGCCAACAGTGTATGGTCATTATAGAGAATGGATGGAAAAATAACCCCTGCTCTAACTGGGTTCAGCCCTGTGGCTTAATATCATCTTTTCTGGCAATCTTTTAATCTTGACATATTTACTAATCTAAGGGAATTTTATTTCACTGTTTATGGGAGCAAGCAATGCACTAATTATTACATATATACATACTTTCAATATCGATCCTTCTCTAGGCTATTCTGACTCTTTCAACCTAAATTCTCTAACTCTTATCAAAATTCTCTCTTCCTTATATTCTTTATTTATATTTTTCTTCTTCCAAAATAACCTCTTAAATTTAGGAGCTTTTGATGATTAGAAATGATCCTAATCAAGACTTGCTGGCCTGTGCTTAGACAAGAGTGAACAGAAAGATACTTTCAGAGCCTAAAACCACTTAAAGATATTTTTCTAGCCATTAATTTCAAAGCACTGATACAAAAATTTAGCACATCATTCAAGCTATAAAAAAAGTAGCCTACTAGGAATATCTGGAAGACTATCTATATGTGAAATAAATGAAACTATTTTAGCCAGATATAATACAGCAACATATTTTCTGAACCTAAGGGTTGGTGTTCATGAAGAGATACGAGGGAAGGGGACACTGGGAATTAGGATGAATAACTCCATCTCTTGGCTAAGTAAAGCAATTTAACAGCTGGTGCTTCTCAGACATTTTCAGAAAAGCATACTATCCCACTCACTCAGACACACACACACACAGCAAATATCTTAACCAATAACTCATTTAGAACAGATTGAGAGAAGATATAACAGGGTCATGCAAACACTCATGGAAAAGTCCATCCTTTGCTAGTCACAGGCATGGATACACTTGTTTAATTAACACACCAACACATGTCTTGCACTGACCTAATTTTGCAGAGTGGCCACGTTTACACAGATAAGACAAAGCTTCCAGGACAATAACTGGTTATGGAGTTGAAACAGTTAAATTAGGGGTCAATGTATCTAGAGTTGAAATTATGCCATTTTAAGATGTCAATTAACACTATCTGCAAAGCTTCCATGAGCCTTGGTATTTTCGTTATAAACAGAATTACTAAGGAGAGGTAAAGTGCAATATCCAGGCACATGGTAGTGATTCATTTAAATTCCTTAATCCCTTTACAAACATACTATTTATTTTCTCACTTAAGATATTAGATTCTATAAACACAAGTGAATTTTAGCAGGGTCATAAAAGCACAAATTCAGAAATCAGCTGCTGGCAGGAACCCTTGTTGGAGTTCTGGCACCTAGAGATATACATGATAAGAACCTAAGAACACAGGCCCTGTTCAATTTGCTAGGTATAACCCCATTCTGCCTTTTATAATTCATGTGATCTTGGACAAATGATTTCTTTTCTCTGCCTTAGTTACCTCACCTGAAAGACAAGGCTAGTGTTCATACCTACGTTAGGATCTGTTATAAGTTCTAAATCAGCTAATCTGTGCTAACGGTTAGACCTGTGCTTGAAATGTAGTAGGTGTTATCCTCTCGTGTGCGCTTTGATGGTAAGTGTAAAGCATCTTGACACAGCTACAATCTGACACTAGTCAATGTGGGTAGAATAATTCTTGTAGCACTGGTGTTAGAAACCAGGGTCTTGCACATAGTAGGCAAGTACTCTCTCACAGCACACTCCTGTCCTTGAAGTATATCGAAGTCCTGTTGTTCTCCTTTTGTACAATTTAATATTTCATGAGCTAGACTCTTACCATTTGTTGCCTTTCCCACCTATGCAGACAAAGAACAGAAGACAAACAGCTATTGTCTTAGTTAGGACTTACTATTGCTGTGGTGAAATGCCATAACTAAAACAACTTGGAAAAAGTGTTTATTTAGTCCTTTGACATTACTGTTGGTCATGGAAGGAAGTCAGGACAATAACTCAGGTAGGGCTGAAATCTTGAGACAGGAGCTGGTGCAGAGGCCATAGAGAAGTGCTGCTTCCTGGCTTGCTCCACATGGCTTGCTCAGCCTGCTTCCTTATAGAACCCAGAACCACCAGCCCAGGTATGGCACCACCCACAATGGGTTGAGCCCTCCTACATCTATCATTAATTAAGAAAGTTCCCTGCAGGCTTGCCTACACCCTGATATCATTCTTTCAGTTGAGGTCTCCTCCTTTTTGATAATCCTCCTTTGTGTCAAATTGACATAAAACTACTCAGCATGGTTATCAAGGTAAACTTCTTGGCTTTTATAATAGAGAGTAGTTGGATAAGATTATTAAGCTGTGCTGCAAATTGGCAGTAAGGGACTAACTTCAAAAGACCTTTTTATACAGAACTGTACCTCCATTGACTTCATTTACATCACACCTCCACGAAAAATTATAAACAAGAGACCTATATAAGATTTGCTAATATTATAGACCATTTTGATCATAAATAGAGCAATATTCGTACTTGAATGCTACACTTCTCAAATGTTAGCAGCATTAGAATCTTCCAGCAGTTCTAAATAGGTTATACTCCAGAGAATCTGATTGCTCAAGGATGGACTGGGACCCAAGAATTTGTATTTCTGACAAGCTGTTGGATTTATACTGCTAGACTGGGCACCACATACTGTGAAAACTACTGACCCAATGTATGTCTTGCATACCTACTACATATTTGAGGTCTATGGGCAAAACATTTTATATTATTTAAACTTTCTGTTTTATAGATGGAATTAATGACTTTCCCTTTCCTAAAAAGAAGAAATAGTTAAATCTCAAGAGCATATATTACCTATCGGTCCTTCGATTTCCCCCCTTCTTCCATGAGACTCTTTGTGTGCTAGCCAAAGTTTGGCTGTGAGTCTCAGCATTTGCTTAAATTCCCCTCGTGGGTGGAGACTTTCAGAGGCCATCTATGATAGGGTCCAGTTCTGTCCCCTTTCTACCACTGCTTCTAGTGTTTATCTTATTTGCCATTCTGAATGAGGTTAAGCATCCTCCCTATAGTCCTCCTTGTTGTTTAGCTTCTTTAGGTCTGTAAATTTTACAATGGTTATCCTCCTATATTATACAGCTATTATCTGCTTATAAGTGAGTACATATACCATGGTTGTCTTTTGGTTCTGGGTTACCTCACTCAAGATGATCCTTTCTACATTTGCCTGCAAATTTCATGATTTTCTTGTTTTTAATAGCTGAGTAGTATTCCATTATGAAAATGACAAGAGCTGCACAAGAAGCCCAACAAAGCCAAAAAACAAAACAACAACAACAAAAAAACTGAGCCCAGGATGTCCTGCAGAGACTGATGCACCAATCAAGGACCATGCATCAGAGGACCTAGACCCCCTGCTCAGATGTAGCTGAAAGGCAGCTTAATCTCCACATCTGTTCCCCAGTAAGAGGAGCAGGGGCTGCCTCTGATATGAACTCAGTTGCCTACTCTTTGATCACTTGCCTCTGGTGATGCAACCTTGCCAGGCCACAAAGGAAGAGGATCCAAGCAGTCCTAATGAAACTTGTTAAGCTATAGGCAGATGGCAGAGGAGGGGAGCTCCCCCTTTCAGTGGAGTAGAGGAAATGGATGGGGGAAAGAGTGAGGGAGGGTGGTACTTGGAGGAGATGAGGGAAGGGACTACAATAGAGATATAAAATGAATAAATTGGAATAAAAATAAAAAGAGCTAATTTTACTTATTAATGTCTAGTTGTCCATTAAAAAAAATCTAACTCTTGTTTTTCTTCCCATAGTTGCATACTGCTGTAACCAAGATCCAGGTTCCAAGGCCTGGCTTTAATTATACATTTGCCCACATATGTGTCCTGAACAATGATAAGACTTGCATTGTGGATGACATAGTACACGTCCTAGAAGAGCTAAAGAATGCTCGGGCCACCAATCGGACCAATTTTGCTATCACATATCCGATAACTCACTTAAAGGATGGAAGGGCTGTCTATAATGGCCACCAACTTGGAGGTGTCACTGTACACAGCAAGGACCGGGTGAAATCTGCGGAGGCCATTCAGCTCACCTATTATCTACAGTCAATCAACAGTCTCAATGACATGGTAGCTGAGAGGTGGGAGTCCAGTTTCTGCGACACTGTCAAACTATTCCAGAAATCCAACAGCAAAGTCAAAATATTCCCGTACACATCCGCATCACTGAGGGAAGATTTCCAGAAGACCAGCCGTGTATCAGAACGTTACCTGGTCACCAGTCTGATCCTGGTAGTCACCATGGCCATCCTCTGCTGCTCTATGCAGGACTGTGTCCGCAGCAAACCCTGGCTAGGCCTACTCGGGTTGGTGACCATAAGCCTAGCCACTCTCACTGCAGCTGGAATCATCAATCTTACTGGTGGGAAATATAATTCCACCTTCCTGGGACTCCCTTTTGTTATGCTAGGTAATTACTGCCTTTCATTTCCCTTGTTTTTGTTGTTTGTTTGTTTGTTTGTTTGTTTCCTATTAATGATAGTAATTAGTTTTCTCAAAGAGCCATTTAACAATTTTGTTTCAGTTATAGTATATTCCCTTTGCTGAGAATGCCTGGAACCAGTTCTGTCAAGTAGTGGTCATAGGTCGGAAAGACAAAGAGTTTGGCTCCAGACATGTTTCTAGATTTAGTAGCTCAGTAGTATTTGCCAGATACCAGTGTTGACTGAATGTATTAGGGTGTTTCCTCAAAAGCAGACCTGAGTAGGGGATGTATATGCAAGTAGTTTATTTAGAAGAACTCTAGTAGCACCAGCATGGAGTGAAGAGGTGAGACAGGAAAGCAAACAGCCCGACTATGTTAGAGTACCGCTATGGACACGAGTTGACCATTCCCCCTGAAGTTCTCTAGAATTTTGGGCAGAACATTTCTCAGAAAGGCTCTTCCTAAAGGGTGAGGAAGCTGTGTTACTTACATAGAAACCCTGTGTGGGATTCACTGAGGGCTACCCAACTTCATAGTAACTCCTCAGCACTTTGCTTCTGCATCTGTAGAAACTCCCCAGGTGACTTTGTGGTGAGAAGCCTTCAGAGAAATTTAGAATTGCAAGTGGAAGGACTAGGCTACCTTACTTGTTTTCTCCATCTATTAATGTAAAAGAGTAGATGAGTATCACACAATAGAAAGTGACAAGTAAACAGGAACTTGGGAAGTACCCTTTGAAATATCAGTAGGAAGGTTTCTTTTATATTAATCTTGGTATGAATGTTTTAGAGTGCTCATGGGGTTTGGCCAAAATTTGTTTGTTTGCTTTTCGGGGGGTGTGTGTGTCTGTTTTTTCGAGACACAGTTTCTCTGTGTATCCTTGGCTGACGTGGACTTCCTTTGTAGACCAGGGTGGCCTCAAACTCACAGAGATATATCTGCCTGCCTCTGCCTCCCCAAGTGTTGGGATTACAGATATGTGCCATTGGGCCTGGCTTCTTTCAGAGTTTTTTACTGGGGAAGAACAGCAGTAATTTCTTAATAGAGATAATGCTCTAAACAAAGTCACATTAGCATTAGCTGTTCTGCCTGCCTGCCTGTCTGCTGCTGTTGAAAATGGCATGTCTAGGATATTAAGTCCTGTGTAAACGTCGTGTGGGCCAAAGATTTGATGAGGTTAAGTTAGCTTCTTGCCCATCCCTCATTTTCTTTGGCAACTTCTCATCAATTTCTCTAGCAAATTAAAATGTCACTTGGGATAAGAGACAAGACAGTTGTGATTTTGTTGTGATTGTTGTTGTTGTCATCATCACGGTTTTATTTTATTAGTAGGCCTTATACCATGCTTTAAAATGTAAGAAAAAAAAATTTCTTAAATCTCAGCTAAATTACAGTTAAATGGTAAGCAGGGTTAGTGGAGCTACATTCTGCCCTCAGTGTTATGTGACCTATGGGAATTGAGACCTAGTCAATAAACATATACCAGCAGCTTTTGAGGAAAGCAGGGCACTGTGGAGAGACTAAGCAGTTGGAGAATATGCTAGATCAATTTAGTTGTCACTGTGGGAAACGACAGAAAAGGGAGTTGCAGTACTACCTTCTGCATCTAGTCTGTTAAGAATGCAGCACAATCTTCCCCTTTAAACTGACTGCAGGACTCTGTAGGTTGATTGTGGAAGCCAAGGCAGTTCCTCAAAGAGTGGGGAGGACTGAGTATTAGTAACTTCCTCAGAGAGTTGAGTCAAAGTTTAAATTAAGATGTGTTGCTCATGATTAGTCACATGCTTGAGTGCTTGGATTTTTTTAACTTTTCATTTTAAAAATAGTGTTTCTGTTGTTGCTTTTGCAAGTGGAAGATAAACAAGAATAAGAAATTGGTTTGGAACTGAAGGGAGATAGGGAAGTTCTTAAGATAAGACAAAAAGGGAGTGAGAGCTTGGAAAAGGACTGAAAGTTTGGCTTTGTGGCACTCCACCTAATGACCAATGATCACAAAGAACATTAAAATATTTAAAGTTTCTTAAAGTTAATGATAAATAAGAACATAAAATTACAGTATTTAAAGTTTTTTAGATTTAATCTTCAAGTAACACTATTTAAACCTAATTTTACTAAGTACAATGAATTAAAAATATTCAAAACTTCTTGAAACAGTTTGTACAAAATAAAATATAATCTTTAATATTTCCCTAAACTTACCTTGTATTTTAAAGCTAGTTTAATCATGCATTATAAATAAAAATATAGTTAAAAATACAAAAATTAATATGTCAGACAGTGTTGGTACAGGAGGTGATTTGAGTAATGTTAGGGTAGAACAATGCAATGAGAGAGGAGTGTCTTTAAAAGATAAATCCAGAAGAAGGTGAGGAAGAATTGAAAGAGCCAGAGAGGTCAAGAACACCACAAGAAAATCTACAAAACCAACTAATCAGAATCCATAGAGTCTCACAGAGACTGAACCACCAACCAGGGGGGCATCCATGGGATGGTTTTAGGTTCCCCACATATATTTAACAAATGTGAAACTTGGTCCTCATGTTGGACCTCTAACAACAGGAACAGGGCCTGTGTCTGACTGTTGCCTTTTGGATCCCTATCCCCTAACTGGACAGCCTTGTCTAGCCTCAATAGAATATGTGCCCACTCCTACTTGATATGCCAAAGTGGGCTGATACCCATAGGAAGAAGTCTCCCTGTTTCTGACAAGAAACAGAGGGGTCACAGGGGAAAGGGAGGTGAGGTGAGAGGGAAAGACTGAAAGGAGATGAGAGGAGGTAAGATGTAGGGACTGGAAGGAGAAGAGGGAAAGGAACTTCCTACCAAGATGTAACGTAAATAAATTAATTAATTTTAAAAATGTGCCACAAAAAATGTGAGTCCAGACATGCTTAAGCAGTTCCACAACTCCCCAGAGACTAAGTATCACCAAATTCAATTCAAAACAAAACGGAACAACAACCATAAAAACAAAAGAAAAAAAATATTTGCAGTAGAAGAGAACAAGTACACCAGGTGCACAGAGCTCTCTGACTTGTTTGGAATTTGTGAGGAATGTTACATGCATTGATATGATGGAGGTTTTTCTTTGTGACAATCAGCGTGCAACCTTTCTGTACATTTTCAGCCCATACCGTTCTCACATTACTTAGTCACAACGTAAAAGGAAACTAAATATTTTAGTGGCTAAGGTCCATCTGCAAAAAAGACTTTGCAAGATGTAGTGTGTGTTTCATAGGCTCATAAAGCTAGCAATGCCTGGATTTAGGATGCTTGCTCTTTTGGATTTCTCAGATAATCCTTAGAGTATGATTATAAAATGAAATATAAGCAAGAGCAGATGAATGTATTTATATTCAAGACCAATGTTTAGTTCTGTTTATTGATGACTACTTCTAAAATAATTGTAAATATTTCAAAATACCAATAAGAAATAAAACACTAAGAGTTTATGGTACATATCAATTAGCTCCTTAGTAATCTGCTGTCCGTAACATAAAATGCTTATTTATGCTTAACTTAATCTGGTTACAGGGTATTGAAGCAGATACTGAGACTCAGAGCCAAACTTTGGGCAGAGTGCAGGGAATCTTATGAAAAAAAAAGGGGGGGGGGAGATAGTAAGACCTGGAAGGGACAGGAGCTCCACAAGGAGAACAACAGAACCAAAAAATCTGGGCAAAGAGGTCTTTTCTGAGACTGATACTCCAACCAAGGACCATGTATGGATATAACCTAGAACTCCTGCACAGATGTAACCCATGGCAGCTCAGTCTCCAAGTGGGTTCCCTAGTAAGGGGAGCAGGGACTGTCTTTAACATGAGTTGATTGGCCTGCTCTTTGATCACCTCCGCCCTGAGTGGGGTAAACAACCACACCAGACCACAGAGGAAGATGATGCAGACAATCCTGATAAGACCTGAATGGCAGGGACAGATGGACGGGGAGTAGGACCTCCCCTATCAGTGGACTGGGGAAGGGGTTTGGGAGGGGAAGAGGGAAGGAGAGCAGGATGGGGAGGAGGGAAGAGAAGGGGCTACAGCTGAGATACTGTACACAGTGATATTCACTGGGATACAGTGAATAAACTGTAATAAATAAAAAATAAATTAAAAAATCCTCTTGATTTAGTTTGTCATGTAAAACTATATCAAATCAAACACATACATCCTCATTTAAAAGAAAAAGTTTTATAAAATATTGAATGCAGAAATCTCCTTGGTTATTAATAAATATATAATATGGCAAGAATTATAAATTTCAAATTCACATCCTTAGTGTGACCCAGATCCAGCCAAATAATGGCAGATGATTCACAATGAAAAATGTTAAGACCACATGTGTTAAGTAGTGTTAAACTGACAAAATTCCACAAGAGGAAAGAATTTGAATAAACACTGACAGTTTATCATAATGGGATTTGATTGTGTGTTTCTAGCTCATATGATACATGTTATCTCTGGCAAAAGGAATATGTCCTACAGAGATGAATCAGCTTGGCAATGATGTAAGCATAAGTAACTCATGATTTAGAATGGTTTTCATCAGTGTCTGCATATTAGACACTTCCAGTTCTGCCAAAATCCCTATCCAGATGAGTCAGGGTAGTTTATCTAGAGCTGAAATCCTCAAAGGTCTGCAGTGTTATAAATGTTTATTGTCATTTTTAGTTGCTAGAATATAGAGAATGTATTTGGCTATATTAGTGTCAGGTACTGAGGTGTTAATATTTATAAGCATCATTCTAAACTGTTATAAAATGTCTTCAAAAGAATGAGGGTTTACATCATTGTTGTCCAGATGAATATGATTTAAGAAACTGGCATCTGTTTTGCTTGTGCAAACTCTCCTTACAGGTATAGTATTTATTTGCACAGATTTGCTTATCACACATAAGTCAAGAAAGAAATAGAATTTTGAAGAATGCATAAGGAACAGGAGGAAGGTTTTATTCCTTATGCACATGGGAAGTTTGTTTCTTATAAACATTCCATGCACATAAAAGAGAGAAATGAAGTCATTGTGAAAGATAATTTGGATATCAGTTTCTGTGTGGCATTTTAACTTACAAGGGTCACTTTGCCTTTGTTGAGATTCCAGAGCCCTGGAAATGAGATGAGATGAAATGAGATGAAAAATACTCTTCAATTTTGAAGATGTCAAATGTCAAGTCCAGGTTGCCCTTTTCTGAATTATCTAACCAGCGGAACACACAGCACTTATATGACTTACCTAGCCAGACGTTACAGTTTCATGGATATGAGTAGCCAATAGAAGGTATTTTAAGTGCTAGAGGGGAAGGATAGTATCAGTAAAGTTGTCTTCTTTCAGTGGGATATTCTAAGATCGTCTGAATTTTTTAGCAGAAAGCAAAACATTAATGTTCATTCTCACTGATACCACTTGAAGTGTGATAGCAATGATTGTGGCTCATAAAGAGGACTGCACTAACTTGTGCAAGAAGGTTAGTTACAACTGAAAAATTTTATCCATTACTTATTCTCACTATTAATTTAAACAAACTTGAAAGGTTTTAAACTTCTAATAGATTCCTAAATTATTAGAACATGAGGGAAAAATCCTCCATATAGTAACAAAGGTTTACATGAAATTGTCAATATCCAACCATCTTTTAGTGAAAAATGAAAATTGTATTAGTATCTAATAATTTCTGAATGATAAAAATGATAATTTCATATTGGTTCAATACAGCACATTACAATATAAATATGCTATTTGCAACAATATGACAATCTGTATGATGGAATAGAAATATAGAATAATGTATACATACATAACTAAGATATAAAACTTTATAGTTTCAATAGTTCCTAGAACAAATTGCTTATTAATGTTTTGGTTCTCATTTTTTTGTCCATCTGATTTTTAAATAAGAGAGTAATTCTAGCTGGAGAAATGGCTCAATGGCTAAAACCCCTTGCTGTCCTTCAAGAGGACTAGAATTCAGTTTCCAGTACACAAGTTGGGTAGCTACAACCCCTGATACATTCTTCTGGCCTTTTCAGGCACACAGAGACACATCACATATAAAACAACAACAACAACAACAAAAATGAAATCTTTCAAAATAGGAGAATGATTCCATACAATATTTTTAAAGTTTATTTTCTATTTTTAATAATGGTCTATAGCTATACAATTTATAAAGAGATATGGAATCTAGTTTTGTGGTTAGTTCTCACCAGTCATATTATTGCAAAGGGAAGGTGGGAAGACAGCTTACGGTGGAAGTAAAGCTAAACAAGTTTTATTAATATGCTCCTCAACAGTAAACTAAGATATGTCTGGTGGCACAGATTGAGGAAGTCAGAAGTCATCTGAATAGGGGAGCTTTGCCTTTGATATAGGTATCCTAGGTGACCTCTAGGTAGTCGGCTGACTTGGTCTCAGCCAAAGAATGGGAGAGCAGCCAATCCCATGAAGGTCAGGTAGCAAGGGATAACATCAGGACACTGGGCTTGGAAAAATAGACTGTAAGGAAAACACCTAGTGTCTGTTTGGACAAGAATATCAGAAAATTGCAAAATGACCCAAATGGCTCTATAGGAGTTGATTGCACAAGCTGAGCCACAGTCCTTGTGAAAAATTCTTGCTGTTCACTTAAAATTTACATTATTAACTAAATACAAAATGTACATAGCATTCGTCTCATCTTCTCTGCATTGATCAATATAGCAGCATTCACATTTCTCTGCCTCACAGGTAAATAAATTCCTCATCAGTCCACTATGCACCTCATATGTGTATAAAGCTGTAATTTGTGTACATAATATATTATCTATAATATTCGCTATAGGAGATATCATGTGTGTAATAGTATTACTTCATATTACAGATTAGAATTAATTAACATTAATTAATATTATATAACAGCACATAGTTTTAAATTTTAAATACAGATATATCTCTGTATATATATCTAAATATAAATATATAAAATATGCTTGTATATGACATACCATAAATACATGTCAAAAGATATTACACAATGTCCATAGCATATATTATGGACCTTATCTATATGTATTGGTTTTATGTAGTGTATTTACATATAACATCTAAGTATGCTAACATATTTACATAGAATATCTAAACATCTTTAAATAAAAATACATTAACAAAGTAATTTATTGGACTTTCATATGCAGTTGTCTAGTAAAGAAAAACCTTTTCTCAGATTCAAACCTTATGTTGTGATTAGAATAACCAATATGTATCAAGACCATAGTCGAAAAACTAAGATGCATTTATTTCTCTCTGATGCCAGCATCTGTTTTTACATAAGTGAGTACATTTTTACTCTTAACAGTGAGCCAAAGCAGGCTAGACGAAGCCAAGCAAAGTAAATGTTTTTAACGACAAAGTTTAAATGCAACCCCATTAATGAACTTCTCCCTGAAAATAGAAGTTACTCAATCTAGAAATATATATTCTTGAAAGTTCCTCTTCAAACAAGAAAAATAACGAATTTATGCAGATGTCATTGAAGTAAACATTTTATAAACACGGGCTACTTAAGGAAACTTGTCTAAAAGTAAAATATGTTTTAAGTAGAGATTTTATTTTTTTATTTTATTTTTCTTATTAGTTACATTTTGTTAGCTCTGTGTCCCAGCTGTATCCCACTACCTCATTCCCTCCCCAACCCCACACTCCCTCCCTGGTCTCCTCCTTGCCCCTTTCCAAGTCCACTGATTGGGGAGGACCTCCTCCCCTTTCATCTGACCCTATTTTATCAGGTATCTTTAGGGCTGGCTGTAAAGTCCTCCTCTGTGGCCTAACAGGACTGCTCCTCCCCTGGGGGGGGAGGTCAAAGAGCCTGTCCTTGAGATCCTGTTAGAAATAGACCTTGTTCCCCAAAGAAATGTACTTTGGGAAACTACTTGGTTACTGAGCTACCACGGGCCACTTATGAGCAGAAGTTCTAGGTTATATCCATACATGGTCCTTGGTGGAGTGCCAGTCTCAGAAAAGACCCTGTGCCCGGATATATTTGGTCCTTGTAGATCGGGTTTTTAAAATGAATGTACTTGTTTTGTTTCCGTATATGAAATTTAGTACAGGTACACTATATGTGACTTCACTTTTTCCTGATTTTACACATTTTCATACTAAAACTTAAAGATGATCTACCAGTAAGCCATCTTATTATAACTCCTCTTCTCAGCAATTCTTCAAGGAACTCAAGCTGAGGAAGTCCTGCTAGTAGGGAAGGGATTAAATCTTGAGGAGCATCCAAAGGCAGCAGTCAGTTTCCATGCTGTGTTTGTGAGGATTGGCAAAGATAGGGAAATCTGAGCTGAGGAGAGAAAAAAAAAAAAAATTCACCAGATCCAGAAGTACAAAGTACATCAATTCAATTCTTATTGAAAAAGCAAGCAAGCAAAAACAAATAGTTTCATTGAAAACTATTAAATAATTTAAAAACAAGATTCACTTTATAAGCTAGTTTCTAGAAGCATATCTTCTGGGTAAAGCTAACTCGCAACTATTTGCTAGTGAATTCCTGCCTTGGTAGATTATAAACAACCCAGAAGGCTTTGGCTATACCCCAGAAAAAAGCTTGGGTGAAAGTGAGATTTAATCTCTTGAGTATGCCTAAAAGTCATCCTAAGCAACCGGAGGATTAGCTTGCTGAGTTTCTTGTACCATTAGTGGTATTTATCATCTGTGCTGCTTTTTCTCTTCATTACTTCCAAACACTGCAAGTTCACTACAGATACAGATACCAAAAATAATGTTTGGAAAAGAAGAGTTATTAGCTTAAATCCTTAACATTTTATTTTGCTACATGGCAGACATTCCCATAGTTTATTGCTAATAAAAGTAATAAAAGCACCATCCCTTTCTGATTCACACAGTTGGCACAAATTGTGTGTGTGAGTACTCAAGAGTTTTACTTTCCTTAGCCCAAGGCTTAGTTAAAATCCTGTGCTACCTCACAGCAATTGGTTATGAATAATTAGAACTTGGAAGTATGTGTGTATGTGAATTACTACTCTTATAACAGTAGGCATGCAGTGTAAAAAAAAAAAAAAACAGAAATGCAGCTTGGATATGTTTTGAAATGAAAAGAAAATGTTTCAAAAGACTTTTCTTTCAATCTCTGATAGAATAAGTTGTACCATTTAATAGTTTCCCTTGGCGAGTCTTTCGATTTCTGCTTTGACTACATGAAATGGATTCTTGACAGCCTCACTATGATACAGTAAAAGTCTGAGATTTTGACCTGTCCCTTTGATTATAAATCATGACTCCCATTACCTCTATGAAGCTACTGGTCAACAAACTTAAAATGTATTTGGAACATCATGTTTAGACAGCACTCATTTAGTTATCCAAGCTAACTTTACTACCAGAACCTTTATGAATACACTTGCTATAGAGCTCCTCCTTCAAAAACTTTTAAAATTTTAGGTATCTCTCTCTCTCTCTCTCTCTCTCTCTCTCTCTCTCTCTCTCTCTCTCTCTCTCACACACACACACACACACACACACACACACGCACACATACACTAATCTTCCAGTTACTTAAGGTGACTTTCAGGCATGCTCACAAATTAATTGCACTTTCATCCAAGCTCTTTTCTGGGATGTAGCCAAAGCCTTCAGGGTTGTTTACAATCTACCAAGGCAGCTATAGCAAGCAAGTTAAAGTCAGAAAATAAATTCTGTCATTCAGTTCTCTCTACCTACCACACGAATCCTGTAGACTAAACTTGGCTTGCTGGTAGGCACCTTTACCAACTAGCCATCTTGCCAGCTCCAAATAATGTTTTAAATAGGAAGCAAACAACAATATTTTTTTTCTCTTAAAGCACCCTCTTTTAATGAAGAAAATAATATTCAAACCTCAGAAAATGTATCTTCAGTCTACGGGCAATACATTAGACTACATCCTGTCAGATTTGGCTTCCAAGTCCTACTGGCTGGACTCCAGTGCTTAAGTTAAGAGATATGAAGAAATTACTCACCTCACAGGACAGGAAAATAGAGAGCAACAGATCCCATGAAAAGTTACCTCCCCCCAGCTTCTTTAACTCTCATTTGCCCAATTTCTAGAGTACCAGTAAAAGATAAAGCCAAGGCTGGCTGGCAGAGGAAGGAAAAGATGTTGCTGTTTGGTGAGATGTCCTCATTATTCTTCAGGCAGTCCCATTTTCTGTCTCATTTTCCCCACATTAATGGAAGCTGCTTTTATAAACCATTCCCCCAAAGAAGTTTTCAATTACAACTAAACCTTTAAGGGCTAAAACTGAAGGAAATTCAACTGAAATTTTGTATGTAGAAGGAATTTGGGGGGCTTTTTATGGGCTCTTAGAGTGTGCGTATTCTTGAGTCCAAGCCAGAAAACAGGATTCCCACAATTAATCTTTCCTTTAAGATAATAGGCCAACCTCTTAAGCATACATGTAGCTGTAACCTGAGTCTAAAACCAGGCAGGCACTCCAGGCTGCTAACACAACCCTAAGAGGTGCCCCTAACTCTCTTGGCACTCATGTTCCCCTTGACTGACTGAAGTATAGGAAAAAGTTATGGCATCAGCAATTATCTCAGAAATTCAAGAGCTCCTTTAAGATGTTAAGCAATTACAATTTGTATTATTAGGGTCCAGGAATCTGATGGACAAGTGCGGCTTGAGAAACAAGTTTCTAGCCTATCAGGAGTAGTGACAGAAACAAATGAGTGATCAGATAGAATAGATTATATCTCACAGCCTTCTCTGACCTCTGTGAGGACCTTCACACACAGGCATAAGAGAGGGGAAGGAAAAGAAAGGAGAGGAGAGGGTATGGGATGGGAGAGGAGGAATTGTTTCCAAGGGTTCTGGAGAATAAAACTTAGATTCTCTTTGGAAGTGCCCCTTGAACCAAAAACATATGCAAAAAGACTCAGGACTCAATGAAAAAGATCAAACTATATATTTATATGGGCATTTAAAGGATAGAAACACAATTCAAGACAAGCTAACAATGTTTTTTCAACTTTTCCTTAAGTATGATTATTTTTATCCTGGACCCTTACTTATCACCCTTTTGTTCTTTTAATTCAAGTGTTTCCCTAATTCAGCTCTTAAGATTATTACAATACACTAAGAAATGGAGTTTTAAGGTATTGTCTAACAAGTATCGGGGTTAACTAACACCCTTACAAAATATAACACTAATTTTATTTTTAATTTATACTTAATTTCATATTCAGTTTACACATAATTTTAGCTAAAATCCTACTATACGGTTAACTAAATCTACTATATGATCTTTATTCTCCTGCCATATTTTGAAGTTTTATTTATTTATTTATTTATTTGTTTGTTTATTTATTTATTTTTTGTTACAACAAGTAATTACTCTAAAAACTATTGCACTTTTCAAGAACCTCTTGAAGTGAGTTTACCTTCCAAAGCTTACTTGTTTTTCAGGGTCCCAGATAAAATGGTCAATATTATTTCCCCAGGGCACTTAAGTCTCAGAGGTATTAGTCTTCT
This sequence comes from Meriones unguiculatus, assembly GCF_030254825.1. Taxonomy (NCBI): domain Eukaryota; kingdom Metazoa; phylum Chordata; class Mammalia; order Rodentia; family Muridae; genus Meriones; species Meriones unguiculatus. The sequence continues at coordinate 145,171,613 of NC_083369.1, forward strand.
TATTACTCAATGACAAAGATTGGTTTACTTTTTATCAAAAGTTGGTCGGTCTATCCAGAGAAAACTAGAAGCAAATTTAATAACTAGCCTTCCCTCTGGAGACTAGACATTGTTAACTGTCTAAAACATAATTAACAGCAGAATGTCAGTCAACAAATACACTTTTTAACTTCATATCAAGGGAATTTAGGTACACCAATTTAATACAGGTCAAGATACGAGTAATCAAATTGACAGTCTTGGCCTGACCTCTAAAAGTAGCTGTAAAATGATGTCTAATAAATTAAGATGAATGGCAAATCCCTCTGAGGAAACAGGCTTGTATCATTGCTTTGTAATGATATCAGGTTTGAGGTCAAGAATTTACAATAAGGATATAAATACCAGCCTGCATGCAAGGTGAGATATATGCTCAGTTATTTTGCATATAAGATAATGGTGACTCACTCTACTCATATTATACATGGTTTCATATTTTAAATTACTTTTTTTCTTCAAAACAAGACTATCAAGCCAGAGTAAAGTATTATCCTCAATAATGGGATTAAATTTGCCAAGGCACAGTAGCAGAGTATTAGATATTCTAATCCTGGTGCCAAGACAGGGGTTCTCAGAAGCCATGATGAGTCATTTTCGTGGGGTTTTCAATGATGCAGTGGCTTTGAAGTTCAGGGATGTTCAACAAGAAAGTGTCTTATTCCAACCAGGACAGGTTCAAAAGACATGCTCAAATTTCCAAGAAGTGGAATGCAATTACAATATGGGCAGTGTTGTAATTGTTTCTATGCCACCCGTGTTGTTGGAATCCTAAACAGGGAGCCAAGAGCACTAAGCAGTTAAGAGAAGTTGTTACCAACTTGGTCCTTTCCCGTGAAGGCCATTGCTAAATAGTATCAAGAAGTTGTCAGAGTCACTGTATGCTTGGTACATTATCTGTGAATGAGTAGGACTAGTGAAATAAATTTCTAAAGAGAAATGCACATCATAAACCCTGAATTTGATTGTCATTTTCAGCAATAGCAGTGAGGATTCACATAAATCTTGTTTGTTTTTTTTTAATGTATATATTTCTTCTTGTCTTATTCTCCACTCAAACTTGTTCCTACTTATTTTGCTTTCCTCCATTTCTCAGATTTATTGCTTCAGACCCTTACATTTAGTGAAGAAAAAAGAGGCTGTGATTTAGTTTCCTGTCAATACTCAAACTAAATACAGTGCCTCTTCATCACTACCGCCCTCTACTTGACCAATTTTAAAAGAAGGCATCAACACTGATTGATAATACTCTGCCCACTGCTTTCTTCTGTGCTGGCCCTTCTTATCAGACCTATGGGAATATAAAAACAAAATTATCAATATCTGCAATATTCTCTGGAGTGTTCCACCAGCCAAAATGTACCAAAATGCCCTATAAGCTATTGACGTTTATAACTTCTAAAAGGCATAATAAGCCAAGGTCTACTCAGATTTCTGCTGAAAAAGTTCACCCATCTTTCTCAGGCTAGTGGGGACTATGAAGACTTCTGCTCTTCTATCTATCTTAGAAGAAGCTATCGATGAACACTTATAAGTCTCCAAAACACAGATCTACTTCCCCACAGGAAATATCCCGGACATTTCCAAACCTATACCACTAAAGTTGTTTATATTTACTATGATCCATTAGGCCCCCATGATCAAATTGATCTCCCTCTTTACAAAGATTTGCTTTTTTTTAAACTTTTGCTCTGATCTTTTTCTGCCTCCTCAGGTCATGGATTATACGGGACTTTTGAAATGTTATCCTCGTGGAGGAAAACTAGAGAGGACCAACATGTTAAAGAGCGAACTGCAGAAGTCTATGCAGACTCCATGCTCTCCTTCTCTCTCACCACTGCCATGTACTTGGTCACCTTTGGCATAGGGGCCAGCCCTTTCACGAACATTGAGGCAGCCAGGATTTTCTGCTGCAATTCCTGTATTGCGATCCTCTTCAACTACCTCTATGTACTCTCATTTTATGGTTCCAGCCTTGTGTTCACTGGCTACATAGAAAACAATTACCAGCATAGTATATTCTGTAGAAAAGTTCCAAAGCCTGAGGTATTGCAGGAGAAGCCAGCATGGTATAGGTTTCTTCTGACAGCTAGATTCAGTGAGGACACAGCTGAAGGTGAGGAAGCAAACACTTATGAGAGTCACCTATTGGTATGTTTCCTCAAACGCTATTACTGTGACTGGATAACCAACACCTATGTCAAGCCTTTTGTAGTCCTCTTTTACCTTATTTATATTTCCTTTGCCTTAATGGGCTATCTGCAGGTCAGTGAAGGGTCAGACCTTCGTAACATCGTAGCAACTGCAACACAAACCATTGAGTATACTACTGCCCAGCAAAAGTACTTCAACAACTACAGTCCTGTTATCGGGTTTTACATATACGAGTCCATAGAATATTGGAACTCTAGTGTCCAAGAAGACATTCTAGAATACACTAAAGGTTTTGTGCGGATATCCTGGTTTGAAAGCTATTTAAATTATCTTCGGAAACTCAATGTGTCCACTGACTTGCCTAAGAAAAATTTCACAGACATGTTGAGGAATTCCTTCCTGAAAACTCCTCAATTTTCACATTTTCAAGAGGACATCATCTTCTCTAAAAAGTACAATGATGAGGTTGATGTAGTGGCCTCTAGAATGTTTTTGGTGGCCAAGACCATGGAAACGAACAGAGAAGAACTCTATGATCTCTTGGAGACTCTGAGGAGGCTTTCTGTGACCTCCAAGGTAAAGTTTATTGTCTTTAATCCATCTTTTGTGTACATGGATCGATATGCCTCCTCTCTGGGAGCCCCCCTGCACAACTCCTGCATCAGTGCTTTGTTCCTGCTCTTCTTCTCGGCATTCCTGGTGGCAAATTCACTGATTAATGTCTGGATCACTCTAACAGTTGTGTCTGTGGAATTTGGAGTGATAGGCTTCATGACATTATGGAAAGTAAAACTGGACTGCATTTCTGTGCTATGCTTAATTTATGGAATTAATTACACAATTGACAACTGTGCTCCACTGTTATCCACATTTGTTCTGGGCAAAGAATTAACAAGAACTAAATGGGTCAAAAATGCCCTGGAAGTGCATGGAGTAGCTATTTTGCAGAGTTACCTCTGTTATATTGTTGGTCTATTTCCTCTCGCAGCTGTGCCTTCAAATCTGACCTGTACACTGTTCAGGTGCTTGTTTTTAATAACATTTGTCACCTTCTTTCACTGCTTTGCCATTTTACCTGTGATACTGACTTTCCTGCCACCCTCTAAGAAAAAAAGGAAAGAGAAGAAAAATCCTGAAAACCGGGAGGAAATTGAATGCGTGGAAATGGTGGATATTGATAGCACTCGAGTGGTTGACCAAATTACCACAGTGTGATAGGATCTGCTTCATATTTTCACCCTAGGTCTTACCAAGAACAAAAAGCTTGTGTTGATGAAACAGTTAAAGTCAAAGATGCTCCCATTTGAAAAGAATAACAAGCAGACACTGAAAAAAAGTAAAAGACAAGGATAACAGGCATCTTCAAAAGTTATTAAAGCAAATGGGTTGCTATGAAAAAAATACATACACACACCACTTGTAATATTTTAAATAATATCAAACAAAGGAAAGATTATTATTAATAAGCAGGATCCCATTTTACATACACTGCACATGTTACTGGTGTTGTAATAAAATGCAACTGATTGCAAAGTCAGCTATTATAACAAAAATAGCTTTAAGCATTGTTCAAAAAACAAGGCTTTCTAAACATTTTCAGAGCAGTAACTCTACTTAGGTTCTGTCATTTGAGGTCTTTATTGTCTCATCTAGTACCTAAACACTGAAGGAGATTCTGTGAAAGTTTTGATCAGCAAGAGGAAGCCAGAACTTCTGAAGCAGATGTGGTAGATTGAACATCATCCACAAATTGAAATTGAGCCACCTCCAAATTCACTTAGGTGAGCCAAGTTTTTTTTTTTTCTGTTGAATGAACTTGTCATATTCCTCCACTGTTATACCGTTAACACCTGTATATTTTAGTTAATGCACCCAGAAATCAATGACAGCTCCAGCAGTACAAAATTGGGGCAATTCTATTTTAGAGTATCTTGTTACTTGTCATCAAATTGGCCTACTTTATTAGTTACAGCTCTTGGCAGGGACCTCTGCAAATCCACAGGGGCAAGCCCAAATATCTGGCATGATGGAGGAAAAGTAGGTGTCTAATTGAACCTATGAAAAGCCAGCTGGTACAGCTGTTTTTTGGTTTGGCCCTATGTGCACTTTTGCATTGATGTCCAGAAACAACATCTGCCCGTATATATGATGAAATGAAAATAAACACTAAAATGTTTATTTGCTATTAGATGATTTCTACTTGAGTTAGTGAAGCAAATGAAGATCTTTGGTAAGTCTAAGACCTGGTGATGAGAAACTTTATAAAAGTGCTGGGAGATAAAGGACTCAAAGGAAAATAGGTGGAATTTCCTGGATAACAGTAATAACCAGTACAAACCTATCCATAATAGCAGCCAAGTTTAGTTTCCCCACTAAACTACCCATACCTCACCTCCCTTAAAATGTCTTTTTTTTCTATTTTTTTTCATCACAAGGCACTCTGTACATTAACATGCCCAGATACGTATACAGTTGAGCAGTTGCATCTAAAAGGGCAATGATTCATAGATCTAAAGAAAGACAGTTTGATCTGAAGGGGAAATGTATGTTACCCTCAGACCCCTGTATTTCTTTAAATCCATAAAAATGAAGCCAAACCCTGGATTACGTTTAAGGCAAATAGCTGCAATGTCTTTCCTTTTTTAGAGATACAGCTTTTTTAGCCATCCACAGTAGTAAGCATTTCCAAAAGACATACTACCTTTCAAGACCTTAGCAGACATATTACAACATTCCCTCTTCCTCAACAGAGGGGAAACAGGCCTTGAAGAATGAAATTACCCAGGTTGCACTACTAGAGAAGTTCCATCATTTCAGCATGGCAGAGACAGAGCAGGCAACTGCAAATTTTCCCATAAGGCAGCTACTACCCCTTCCAAACACATACATAAGGTGAGAACATAAGGCTTCATTGGCCATGAAACAAACATTTTATTTTTATGTCTGAAAAATAAAAACACTTTGGAATTTAGGTTGGCTACTATCCTTCTAAACAGCAAAAATGCCCAAATGATTGTGATGTAACCACACCAAATGGTAATCTGTGCTTTCGTTCTCATGTGCTTTTATCCACAATGTTCTAACAATTATGGTGGAGATTATAGCTAGTGCATCACACACTTGCTCAGTCTCCCTTGCAAACACACTAAGCAGTCATACCAATGTGTTATTCACTGAACAAGAAGATGAGGAGCTTTAAAATCTAAAGACAAGTACATTCTTCACAAAAAGGCAAGTGTGCATACTAGATGTTCAATCAAGTCTCTCTTATGGGCCTACAACTAGGCTATTATTTATAAAAGACAACTGAAGAGGAATTATATGCTGCTAAACCATTTTCTGGACAGTGCATTCTAAACCTGCTCTTGACTTAGTGTCAACCATGTGAAACACCTCAGCATAGTAAATTCACAAAACTGACCTAACACATGCACCGATTAAATGGATTTTGTCGAGAATTTAATCATCAGTTTGGTCAACCAGATGACTTTCTATGGAACTTTGTTTTATGACAGGTAGTAGTTTTCCAACTTGATTGAGTCTCTGTATCTTGAGGTGTATTTTTAAATGGAGGACATTTTCAAACAGTGTCTATAGAAGACACTGTAGAAATATCTAAAAAAACAAGTCATCATAAAATTTTGTTTTTGAAATTGCTGAAAGGGAAGAAATTATCTCAGCAAAAAAGACTTCTTCATTTAATTAATTCCAACCAAGACATTAATGTCCACTTTACCAAAGAAACACATTTGGTTGGTTTTAAGTTAGTGTTTGGTGTCTGTTTACCAAAGATAATGTTCCATTCATCAAAACTATTTATCCTGGTCAACTAAAATACTGTGATATTTAGGCCTTCAGAAGAAAAATTTTTAAAAAGCCAAGGTAAGAGTAATGCTATTCTCTAATAAGAAAGATGATATTCTCTCATTCAGTGGAATTCAGCAGATATAAATTTACAAGGGATTTGGGGTTTATAAAAAAGAAAATAACTGAAATTGGATATTATTCAGACATACAGTAACGTTCTAACAAGTACGATGATGCACAAGCAAAAAAGCGGAGTTTGTTCCAGATAAAATGTAAAAACAAACCTTCATGAAAATTTCTGTACATTGTTCCTGCTAATAACTCTGTGTGTGTGTATGTGTGTGTGTGTGTGTGTGTTCATTTTGGGTTGGGTTGATTTGGGTTATTTGATTAATGGGTTGGCTGGGTTTTATTTTTAATAGTGAAGGGGTTGTCTTCGTTTTGGTTTTGTTTAGTTTGTAGTTTTTGTTCATGTGGCTTCTGCTTCTCTTACCACTTTCAACTCTATATTTTCAGTTAGAAATGAGATCATTAGAGGCCTCCTACATGGCCACAGTTTTTCATGCAATGTACTGCTCTGAAAGACCTTCAAGAAACTGTTTATTTTAAATAACCACTGCCCAACTGTCTGTGGCATTCTAAGACTATGACATTACCTTCCTCCAGCCCCAGCAACAGATCTTGGCTGTGTCCCTCATCAGAACAGGTAAAATGGAGAGTCGCCTTTGGGGTGTGGTATGGTATGAGGCAAAGCCTCTTGAATACAAATGGTATCCTCATCATAATGGCTTTATTCCTTTGGATCCTATTAAAGTATCCTTGCAGCTTGTACCTGTGCTTGATCTCTGTGAATCTCTGTTTCTTCTTCTGTACAATGGGGATAATAACAGTAAATATCTTTAAATTCAACAAATTTTGAGTGCCTAATATTACCCGTACATTGTTCTAAAGACTGGGAGCACACAAGCAAGCAAATCAGATAAAGCATCATCTTGCCTTGGAGACTCTTAAGCTTGAGTGATGTTGTAAGCTGTCTGTGAGGACTGTGATGGTGTTTGGGGCAAAAAGAGGGAACTCAAGACATTATTATCTTTAATTTGCCAAATTCACACTATAGAACTAGGACTCAGGATATAAACCTACAAATTATATCTATGCCCAAGATTAGATCTATATAAAAATTCAATGGGTGACCACAGAAGGCTGTTACTTCTTGGTCTTATGAACTCACATTAAAACTAGGCTGGGTTACCTACCATGTGTTTGTAATGCACTTACAAACCTGGATTTTCAGGTTGGACTACAAGCTTTAAAATTGGATATAGATACTTGGTGAGGACCAGGAGAATATCACTTCTTACTCTTTATTTCTGGTTGGTATGATGACATTTGAACATTCCTTTTGGAGTGATTTGCTTTTAAGTATGTACTAAATGAAAAGCACCGTCTATTAGAAAATAAAGTTCCTATTTCTTTTACAAGAATGTAGAGTGCAAAGGAAAATATTATATTGGTACTATACTAGAAAAAAAAACTGATAATGCTAGAGCTAACAAATGGCAGAGTCCCTCCCTGTGGCGGCTACAACTGTTTAATTTTGTTACCTGCCAGTCCAGGAGAAAAAAAGAGGGAAGCGAATGAACAAGAATCAGTTCACCTGAACAAGCAGTGTCAATATGTTCTTGCCAGCCTGCCTTTCATCTGCATCCTCCCTTTGCTCATGTGATTTATTTGAAGTCCTCTTTGATATCTATGAGAATACCATGCAAGGAAAAGGAAATGAGATGGCAGAGAGCTGTGGCCTCCACATAGAGTTTTGAGTTAGAATAAAATTAACACGACAAGGCTTCTGAGAAGCCTACTTAATAGAGAACAGAAGTTTCTTTTCAAAGTACAAAGAAAGCCTGTATACGTGAGAAATCCAAAACTTAGAGAAGCAAGATATTCAGAGTTGGAAGAGTTGGAAGCAGATACAAGACTATAATAGAAGTACAGTTTCTAGTCTCAGTTTATTCCACATTCTGCCACTTTACTGCCAAATACTGTGTATCTAAATTATGGGTTCTCAACACAGGGACCATGAATGAGCTGGAGAAGGGAAGAACTCTTGACCTCCCTAAAATTAAATTACATGCAAAAATATGTGTATGTTCAGCATGTACATTTTACTATAGAGAAAATCATAGTTATCATCAGATTCTTAAAGAGTTCTCCATGACCCACTGCACTGTCCTAAAAGAATAAAGGTATCAGTGGGAGTGTGAACCTGGTCTCCACATTTTGGCTAATAGACAGTCAAGAAATTCCCAATCATCTTTTCTTTAAGTAGTCAATGACACTTCCAAATATTTGTTTCTGGATACCAAGCTTAGTGCTTACTTTTGTTCATTTATTCTTCATTCATTTTTTCACTTATTTTTTAAGCCTGTTAACATATTTTCAGTGATAATTTATGTTGTACTGCCAGTTAAACATAGTCCCAAAACAGACAAGGAGATGATTTCTCTGCACTATGCCCTTGTTGCCAGGAGGAACACCAAGATACTACAATATTTTCACTGTTGTAGTGTTGTCTGTATCAGCTGTTCTCAAAATTCCTAATTAATATGGTGACCATTTAATAAAGTTCCTCATGTTTTGGTGACCCTAACCATAAAATTATTTTCATTGCTACTTTGTAACTGTAATTTTGGTACAGTTACAAAGCATAATGCAAATATCTGTGCTTCCCAATAGTCTTAGGTTCCTTGTGAAAAGGTTGGTCAACTCCTCAGGGGGTCACAATCCTCATGTTGAGAAACCCTAGTTTATATAGCCTCAAAATTATATTAAATACAGTCCACAAACATACACAGAGTGGAAAACTGACAAAGCTTACATGTAGAAGTGTACCCTATCAAGTAACTAGGAAAAGAGCAGCCTACTTCCAGAATATTTGGTTACACACTCCTTAGCAATAGAATATTACCTCTCTGGAATAACCTGCTCCCAAGAAAGCCCTGGCTCAAACCATGTACAGCAAGCTAATTTGAACATACTTTGTGGTGGTTAACCTGACAAAAAATAGGAAAAGATTCTTGATAATTTTGATAATACTGACAGTGGAAAATAAATGATTACCATGGACAGACAAGTACATTGAGAGATAGCTGCCTTGCATACATAAGCATATAAAAGTCTAATTCTTTTAACTACTAGGAGAAGCTAGACATAGTAGAGGTTTGTTGAAGCAGCACCCAAAACCTTAAGCATACAGAATCCTTTTGTGTTTACCTAAGGTAAGGTTAAGAGAATCAAAGGTTCACATTCCTTGAACATAAAATACCAAGAATTCACCCATGCCACTTATAGTACCCTCTATCAAGCCATGGAAAGTTAAGACTTTGGAGCTGAAGACATATTAGTCACACTTTATAGCATCTAACATGAGGCTCAAGAGCTATATGCTTTTTGAGATCTACAAAGTGCTTCTTCTAATTCCTACAGCAATTGCTCTAACAACTCATTTCCAAAATCCATTCCAGGCTCTTTTCTGTTAAAAACTCATAAAATTTTCTTTGTCAAAAAAATGTCCTTCATTTTTCTGCTGTGACTCTTGGAATGTGTTTGTCTCCCCTTTTCAGATAGTCTTTCAATTTACATGCTTTTTAAAAATTGTATTTTCCTGCTGTACCAGAGTCATCAAGATAATTGCCACAATGCCTCCAAAAAGTGTGAATGACTAGGCAAAACTGGCAATAGCTTTGGCTATGTTCCACATATACACAGACAGGCATAGTACACACACACACACATACATATTACACAGAACACAAGTATATACACATGTGTATAACACAGCAAATATTTAAGCATGCATGACTGTACATATACATGTGTGCACATTGAATGCATGTGTGTACATATATTTGCATACTACTTTAAAACATGCTTAGCAAATATGAGGGTATTAAAATACCTTGGCAGCTGGCCCTTGTGTTTTCTGAAGGTAGGCCAAAAGCTTCAGCTGTTCATAGAAAACCCTGCAAAATAATATTTTCACCTTCTATGTGCTACCTATATATCTGAGATCAGCAAACAATACACTTTAAAGATGAGAAACCTGGACATGTAATTTACAAATTGCTAATGAATAGCAATAGCTCCATGGTTGAAAACTGTATTTGATGATATTTTCCAAGTCGTGAGTAATAATAGCAGAACCCCAAAATGACAGAAATTTCTCCCAAGATCTAAAATTGTGGAATTTTATTGAAAATGACTGATTGGTGGTCCAAAGAAAGGAGAAGAAGCAGAACAATAAAATAAGTACATAGAAGGTGATCATTCTTGGCCAATTACAGTCTTGAGAAAGAGTGAATATTTTCCATTCATCCATAGCATCAGTTTGGTAGAAAAAGCAGTGAATGTCAAATAGCTCACAAAAAAGAGACGCCATTCCCACAAACGTAGTTATCTTGAAGAAAAAAAAAAAAGTTTGGATGCCTGTTACACAGTCTCTCAGCCTCTGTACCCAAGGCTGGGGCAACACCATGGAAGAGGTTGGAGAGAGATTGTCAGGGTCTTAGGACCTGCAGAACTGCTGCATGATCATGTCTTCTGGAAACGGCTGGGATGCTGCACTCATGAACTCTAGTAAGGTTGCATAAGACCACATAAACCAAGCCAAACAAACATAAACCAAGACACACCAAACATGGGTGGAAGAACATTTCTCAAAGCCCTGCCCCTAGATGAAGAACCGCAAGCATTCAATGGCTGCTGAGGGAGGTTTTGTTCAGCGTCAGCCACTCACTCTTAAGTGGACAATCTTAAACATATATGCAACTACGAAACAACAATTTAGCACAGTAGGTGGTGTGTGTGTTAAGAAAAATAAAAAAAAAAAAACCTAAGATGCATTGAGGTGTATTTATGTATAAAACTCTCAAAAATATATAAAATGGAATATATATATGGTGAAAAAATAGTTTAAGAGAAACACTGTACATGCAACAGAGCTATCTATGACAAGAACATTCTAACTAATTCAAAAACACAGTTGGGGAGGTAGACATTGAGAGGATCCCTGGTGTATTAACTCTCTCACAGAACATATGCAGACAACATTTTGAAATATATCTGTACAATGCAGTTCAGAATAACATCAAACTCACAGAAATCTTCCTACTTCAACCTCTTGAGTTATAGACTTACAATGAAGTGGGGATGTCTCACCTTTGTATTTCCCTATTTTTGTGTTGTTTTGTTTCCTTTTGTTTTTCAAGACAGTGTTTCTTTGAGGAGACATGGCTGTCCCAAAACTATCTCTGTAGAAAAAAACTGGCCTTGAACTTACAGAGATGCAACTGCCTCTGCTAAATTTTTAAATATAACATGTTGCAGGGGGAAAAATCAAGTACTAGGAAATTGAATCCAATCAGATATGTAGGAAATGACAGACTGTGAGAACTAAAGGTAGGGAAAAATTTTAGGACTCACTACAGGAAAGATTCAGACTGCAAGATGGCTCAGTAGGTAAAGGTGTTTCCTGTAAGACTGAAGACCTAAATTTGAGCTGAAGGACCTATAGAGTGTAAGGAGATAACCAATTTCATAAAGTTGTCCTCTGACTATACATATATCATGGCATGTGTGTTCCCCCTACACAAAATAAATAAATGAAAAAAGATATTAAAGCCTTAATCTATGTTTTAAATTTTTCTTTTCTTGAAAATGGATTTTTTTTTCTTACAGTATATTCTTTTTATGGTTTCTTCTCTCCCTTCTGTATCTTTCCATTTCCCCTCCCATCTGAATCCACCCTTTCTGTCTTTCCTTAAGAACAGACAGGCATCTAAGAAATCAAAATAAAATAAGAAAAAAATAATTAATCTGCATCTTTTAATGAACTAAAAGGACCCCAGATTTTTCTTAAATATTTATTGACCAATTATTCTTCTTCAGCAATTTTTCTTAAGGTTTCTGATCCAATAACTTACCCATTATTCTGGATTAATTCCCTGACTTGAAATATATGAGCTGAATTAGTTAGTGACAGGTCAAACAAGAAAAATGTGACTTCTGTTCTACTTCTCTTATTCATTTAATTGTCCCAGTGCTCAAAGCTTTAGAAAACTATCTCTATAGAGTATATTTATTTTTTTCCTATTTGCTATTATTTATTTACTGCTTAAGTTGTTTTTTTTCTTTATTAATTACACTTTATTCACTTTGTATCCCCCCTGTGGTACCCTCCCTGCTCCCATCCCAATCCCTCCCTTCCTCCACCCTCTGCATGCATGCCCCTCCCCAAGTTCACTGATAGGGGAGGTCTTCTTTTCCTTCCTTCTGGTCCTAGTCAATTAGGTCTCATCAGGAGTGGCTGCCTTGTCTTCTTCTTTGGCCTGGTAATGCTGCTTCCCCATCAGGGGGAGGTAATAAAAGAGCAGGCCAATCAGATTATGTCAGAGACAGTCCCTGTTCCTATCACAATGGAACCCACTTGGATACTAAATTGCTATGGGCTACATAGCAATTTAAGATCCTGTGCAGGGATCTTAGGTTATCTCCATGCATAGTCCTTGGTTGGAGTATCAGTCTCAGGAAAGACCCCTGTGCTCAGATTTTTTGGTGTTGTTGCTCTCCTTGTGGAGATCCTGACCTCTCCAGATTTTACTGTTTCCCACTTCTTTCATAAGATTCCCTGCACTCATTAGTCATCAGGGAAATGCAAATCAAAACGACCCTAAGATTTCACCTTATACCCATCAGAATAGCTAAGATCAAAAACTCAAGAGACAACACATGCTGGAGAGGTTGTGGAGAAAGGGGAACCCTCCTCCATTGCTGGTGGGAATGTAAACTTGTACAACCACTCTGGAAAGCAATCTGGCACTTTCTCAGACAACTAGGAATAGCGATTCCTCAAGATCCAGCTATACCACTCCTAGGCATATATCCAAAAGAGGCTCAAGTACACAATAAGGACATTTGCTCAACCATGTTTGTAGCAGCCTTATTTGTAATAGCCAGAAGCTGGAAACAGCCCAGATGCCCTCAGTGGAGGAATGGATGCACAAATCGTGGTATATCTACACAATGGAATATTACTCAGCAATAAAAAACAAGGAAATCATGAAATTTGCAGGTAAATGGTGGGATCTTGAAAAGATCATCCTGAGTGAGCTATCCCAGAAGCAGAGGGATGCACACGGTATATACTCACTCATATAGACATATAATATAGGATAAACCTACTAAAATCTGTACACCTAAAGAAACTAATCAAGAGGGAGGACTCTTGCTAAAATGCTCAATTCCTATCCAGAAAGGCAAAGAGGATGGACTTCAGAAGAAGGAGAAAACAGGGAACAAGTCAGGAGCCTGACACAGAGGGCCTTTGAAAGGCTCTGCCCTGCAGACTATCAATGCAGATTTTTTATTTTTTATATTACAGTTTTTTTACCTTGTATCCCAGCTGTAGTTCCCTCCCTTATTCCTTCCCAATCCCACCCTCCCTCCCTCATCTCCTCCCTGCCCCTCCCCAAGTCCACTGATAGGGGGTGGTCCTCCTCCCCTTCCATCTAACCCTAGCTTATCAGGTCTCAATTACTTTTTTTAACAGTAAAATCAACATCTGTCAACCAGGTGTGGTGGTGTCTGCCTGTAATCCCAGTACTCAGGGAGGCAGAGGCAGGAGCAAACTCTATGAGTTCAAGGCCAATCTAATCTACAAAGTGATTTCAGGACCACCAAGACTACACAGAGAAACCCTGTCTCAAAAAAAAAAAAAAAAAAAAAAAAAACAAGCCCACCATCAAACATACAAAAAGAAACATCTCTCAGTAACTACTAACAATAAAGTAACCATTATAATCAAATGTTTCTTTAGCAGTATGACAAAGCAGTTTTATTACATTTTTATTATTTAAGACAATGTTTAAATTTAAATATATTTACAGCACATCATTTATACAGATGAAAAATAAAACACTGAAGAATCCACACCAAATATTTTGTTATGTTTAAAAATATCTCCAGCCATCAAAACATCAAAATGTGTTTCTTACTGTCATCTCTTATGAAAGAAGTTCTGGAAATTGCATATTATTTTATAAATTTGAGGGTTAAAGTACTGTTAAAGTAGTACCCACGTCAGTATATTGTAACACCTGTTTCCCCGAGTAACCATATATGCAGTTCAGAAAAGTTCTTACCTATTTTTCTGGAGTCTCCACAGTTGTACTGAATTTCCAGTTGGGTTTCTTTACACTAGGCAAACAGATGATTATGCTAGCCTATATATGCATATCTATCTATATATATTTTTTTTAACTAGGAAAGTATACCCAACCACTCGAAAACATAATTAGTTAAACTTAGTTCCGAGAAAGATAAGCATAAAACCATGCTATATAAAATAATACAGTTGCTTCTCCAGCTTGACAATATGTAAGTCACATATTGTCACACTTTTATCTATGGCAGGCAGCACTTGGTCAGATGAGATTTAATGAAAAACTTACCCAAGAGAATTTCCCACAAGAATTTGAAACAATTTTTAACAAGAAGCATTAATAAACACGTTTCTAATAAGTTAGTTATTGTCAATTAATAGCTGCTAAGGAGAAGAATGGTTCTTTATTGAGGATGTGATCACTGACAGGATTAAAAGTGCTCTACTGCATGCCCCACACCCAAACATTCATGGGCAAGACTAATTATAATTAGACTTAGTTGGTTATCAGAAAACATTACAAGTTGGGGGATGGATGTTGTAGGAATAGGAAGGAGCTGAAGGCGAGCATAAGGGTGAGTATGATTATATTCTGCTGTATACATATATTAAATCCTCAATAACATGGAAAATGCAAGATGATAGATAGATAGATAGATAGATAGATAGATAGATAGATAGATAGATGGATAGATAGATGACAATACATACATACATTCATAGATGCTAGATGAAAAACTCTATCATTTTAACCACGTGCAAATACATCTATATTCTCAGCGTTAGGTAAGCTGAGGATCCTTGTAAGTTCAAGGCCAGTCTGGACTGTGTAGATAGTCTGTTGAGAAGAAGAAGAAGAAGATGAAGGAGGAGGAGAAGGAGGAGGAGGAGGAGAAAATATAATAAATCATCATTTTGAAAAAAGGGCTCTGTGTGTGTGTGTTGTGTGTCCTTTTATTTCATGATGGCTAATGTCTTCTGTACATCCACAAGCCTAGATGTTTCTGCTGTGCATGTATGGTATACACAAGTCAATAACTCATAGACTTAAACAGGTCTGAAGAAGCTATGCATTTGTATCAGTAAGACTAAAAGATGTGAGGGCAACTTTGCAGTATTTTTCTCTTTTAAAGAAGTTCAAGAGTGTATGGGCTACATTTGAGGAGGGGTTTTAGGTCCTCTCCATCACCTCTCCCTGGGGGATGCAGCTTTGCCAGGCCACAGGGGAAGACAAAGCACCTAGTCCTGATGAGAATTGATAAGCTAGGGTCAGATAGAAGGGGAGAAATTCCTCTCCTATCAGAGGACTAGGGGAAGTGGATAGGGGGAGAAGAGGGAGAGTGGGTGTACTGGGAGGAGAAGAGGGTAGGGGGCCACAGCTGGGATACAAAGTAAATAAGTTGAAATAAATAATATTAATTAAAATTTAAAAATTTATTTTGAAAACACTGCTAGTTAGAGTCTTTCAGATGCGCTCAGTAGACTCCTGTCATACGTTCAATGCACATCCCATCTGTCTTTCTAAACGAGGATTGATCATCTTACCCCATGTCTGCTCAATTGATTATCTTTTTTAGGTGTATAGATTTCATTATGTTTATCATGTCTTATAGGTCTAGAGAGAAGTTCAAGAAAAAAAATCAGTGAAATGATCCATTTTTTTTCAGAAGTAATTGCCCCGTATTGTATACTATTGAATTTTCTTGATGTCCAAATATACATTTTTACATCATTCCACACCTACATACAGAAACAAAATCAACAGGGAAAACCATCCCACTGATGACTGGCAATCTCACAGTTCCTCTCCACCTGACTAGCTTTCAGCAAAGAGTGATAGTTTATGCTTGCACATAGCATTTATAGACTATAGAAGACTCCAAGCCATTTAGTACACAAACCTCAGGAAATGACTCATGCAAAACACAGTGAGTCCTTCATTGACAGTCTTTTCATATGAAAATCCTATATTCCTATGAACCTTTTCATTTTCAGTCTAGGTATCAAATCCCAAGTGTAGGGGCTAGGGAGATGGTTCATTGGTTAAATTGCTTGTTACACAAGCATATGGCTGTTAGCTTGGGATTCTTGTTAGACTTCTAACAGTGAGAGTGGGAGTATCTCTTACTCTTGCCTGCTTTGGAGGCTCTTTTCATCTTATTGAGTTAGCTTGTCCAGTTTCAATATGAAGGCTTTGCCTTGTCTTATTTTATCCTGTTTTGAGCTGTTGGCCTGTTGTCTCTTTTCTTAAGATGAAATGGAGACTGAGCTGATCTGAAGGAGAAGGAAGGTGCGGAGAAGCTGGGAAAAGTGGAGGGAGAGGAAATTGTGGTTTAAAGAAGCTAAGTTCAGATCACTAGAGCCCAGGTAACACTGGTTAAAGTGCCATGCATTTGTAGTCCTACAGAAAGATAGAAGGCAGAGACAAGAGGATCTCCAGAGCCTCACTGGTCACCTAGTCTGGTATATCCAGCAGTAAACAGCAAGAAACTTTCTCCAACAAGGCAGAAGGGAGGGAGGTTGAGAATCACACCTTTGGGTTGTCTTTTATCCTCCACATGCATACACATCCAACACACACCTACTCTGTCTCCGGCAAACACCACCACACTTGAGTGCTCAGGCTGACACAAGCATGAGCTCCAGCTCACACTTGCACAAGCGTGCACGGGCGCGTGCGCACACACACAGAGAGAGAGAGGGAGAGAGAACTTTTTCAATTCCAACCATAAAGATTTTAAGCTTTTTGCTCTCCCCTTTCTTTATATCTAGTTTATTGACACGACAAAATCATATATGCTTGTGAGATGCAATATGATCCTTCAGTATCAGTGTTAGTTGTGGAATGATGAAATCAAACAAAATTGTATATCCAAAACCTCACACACTTATCTTTTTAAAATTTCATTTGCTCTCACATTTTTATGCAAGTGTCAAATCTCCTCATAGATTCGCAAGAAAAATTTAAATGGCAGCAGGCCAATAACTTTTTACAAAAATACAATTTGCATGTGGTACGTTTTTTAGCTTAAGGGTCACAATATCATAGGTCTGTCTCTATAGAAAGAAAACAGTTCCCAGCTTTATTTTAATGAACAATAGCAAATAAGCTAATAAAATCAGGGCATCAAACATCTAAGAGTACAGACCCTTTACACAGTCAACAGAAACCTAAGGAAAAATTTCACCTCTTTTTTTTCTGCAGATTTCCCAATGGCATTTAGATGATGGGGGGATTTCTGAGTGTATATAAATTGGGGGTAAAAAATTACAAAAGTAGTAACCAAGCAATATGTGCATAGGGTAAAGGAACAATTATTTAGAAAGAGTTTTCTGATTAAATTCTTTTCAATGAGTTAACTGAGTGGATAAATGATTATCACTGTCACACACAAAAAGCTGGTAACCAAAATTATAAGCAGGTTCTGAGACTCATAACCAAACCTTGGGCAGAGTGCAGGAAATCATATAAAAGAAGGGGGAGTTAGTATGACCTAGAGAGGAAAGGAGCTCCACAAGGACCAAATATATCAGGGCACAGGGGACTTCTATGAGGCTCTATCTCCAACCAAGGACCATGCATGGATATAACTAGAACCCCTGCTCAGATGTAGCCCATGGTAGCTCAGTATACAAGTGACTTTCCCTAGTAAGGGGAACAGGGACTATTTCTGACATGAACTCAATGACTGGCTCTTTGACACTGCCCCCCCCCAAGGGAGGAGCAGCCTTGCTAGGCCATAGATAAGGATATTGCAGCCAGTCCTGAAGATGCCTGATAAGCTAGGGTCAGATGAAAGTGGAGGAGGACCTCCCCTATCAGTGGACTTGGAAGGGGGCAGGGATGAGATGACGGAGGGAGGATGGGATTGGGAGGGAAAGAGGGAGGAGGTTATGGCTGGGATACAAAGTGAATGACCTGTGATTAAAATAAAAAATTAAATTAAATTAAATTAAAATTATATGTCCCAGGTACCAAATTATAATATTGATCTTGTAATAGAAAGGATTGGGATGCATTCAGATTTTGTCTCAATAATACTGTGCTAAAACTCAGCAGCTGGGAACTGCCATACTCCTGTCTGTTAAAGTCCTTATTTAGCCTATTCCCATGGAAACTAAAATCAGATTTCCCTCTCCCTCCCTTTCCCTTCCTCCCTCTTCTTCTCTCTCCCTTCCCTCTCTTCCCCCAGTTCTCTTTGTCTCTCTGTCTCTCTCCCTTTCTTTTTCTCTCTCTGTCATAAACATACACACATGAAAAATTGCTTAGAGCCTGAGGTCAAATGTACAAGATAATTTCTGCATGGACAGTCACTCACCAGAGATAACTCTCCAGCACTTGGATTTTTTTTTAAAGAAGTCAAAATTGTAATATATATTTTTTTCAAAAAATCAAATTTTAAAAGGTATATCACACTAAGCCTCTACTACCAATTCCTTGGGGCAGTTCATAGTTGCATACTCAATTAATTGAGCTAACTTGGAAATATTTATGGTGGGAAGACATTCACAAAAACTAAATTTAGCCTCTTGGATTTGTGCCTATTTTGATTTACTCTGAAGAATTGTCATTTCCCTAAATAGTCTGGAAAATAGTTAGGGAAAAGAGAAAGTGAATGAATTCACTTTAAACTTTCAACATATACTTGGTTGAATTTTCATCCTAAATGACAAAAGAAATGCACATGTACCAAATTTATGGACAGGCCAATAATTAGGTTGCTACCTTAAAGGAGGACACATTAAAAACACATTAATGGTAGGACCATAATGAACACCATCCCTTGGCATATACCTACAATAAGGTCATCAGGCAAACTGGATACCTTCTATACATGAACAGTTCTTGAAGGGGTATTCATTTCTGACCCCCTTTTTACGTGAGTGAAGATGAAAATCAATTTTTTTAAAAGATTCTTCTGCCTCAGAATAGACTGTAGGTGATTTGAATATTAAATGAGGTTCTTTTTAAACACATCCCTTTATAAAAATGTGAGTGTTGCAACTCATTCAGCTCTGGCTGGAATTCAAACAGGAATGAAAGACTGTAAAGAGTGGGCATTGATAAACAAGACAACGGGGTTTTATCTTAACCATAAAACAGTTTTTAAAACTTATTGTAGGATGTTTTCTTTGACCTTCACACATAAATGGATAGTCTTATAAATGGATGACAATGTTAACAGTAGGCATTCAATCAGAAAACTGAGATAGGAAACAACATGTATTTGTATTCAAAGCCATGAGAGATGGGGAGTCAGTGATTTTACTTGGTAAAATTAAAAAGTCGCTAATGTTTCTGAAATTACACTGGACTCTGATTTACTCTCAAATTTCCATAATTTACAATGCTTTTTCTATTCTTTTTTAATTTTTATTTTTTTTTAATTATTGCAATTTATTCACTTTGTATCCCGGCTGTAGCTCCCTCCCTCATCACCTCCCAATTCCACTTTCCCTCTCTCTTCTCCTCCCATGCCCCTCCCTCAGTCCACTGTCCTGTTGAGACCTGATAGGCAGGGGTCAGATGGAAGGTGAGGACAGTCCCTATCAGTAAAAGTCACTTCTTAGGATTAAAAAGTAATAAATAGCAATTAGTGAATGGTAATAAAAACATTTCTCACAATGATGCATGAGCCAAGATGCTGCTACACCCATTTGGCAGCAAGTACTATCTGCCCTCAGGCTTTCAAAGGTCTACAGAAAAATCCTAATTTCTGCAGCAATACTTGACAGAACCACAAATTTTACATTAAAAAATTTGAATCACATAAGTCAGATAACCAAGTTCAAAAGAACTGCAGAAAATAGTTCTTTCTACAGCATAAGAAAGAGTACAATTATTGAATCTATAGAAAGGCTGATTCTCATGAACTACAGGTCTTCAAATAAAAATAATATGGTTATATTTGTTTGCATTCATCTGAATTAAGAAATTCATGGCTGTTAGCAAAAATTTCCACTTATTTTTTGAATTGAACTTGTGTTATAAGCAAATTATAGAAAAACTCAAGGAGTCTCAAAGTATGGAATAACACTAAATGTGATAAATAAATATTCACAACTAATGTTGAATGATTTAAATAGTAAAACTTAGAAAGATCCGACAGCCCTAATTGATTCCCTTCTATTTTTATAGAAAGTCTAATGACTGAAAAACTGTAGTTGATACTCTTTGATTTGTACTCCAACACTTTTTAAAATTTTATTATTATTATTATCATTTATTACAGTTTACTCAATTTGTATCCTGGCTGTGTCAGCTTCCCTCGTCTCCTCCCAATCCTACCCTCCTCCTCTCTTCTCTTCCTATGCCCCTCCCTTATGTTGGAAATTCACTAACATTATAAAAATACAAACTCATATTATATCTTTATTTTCTATCATTTTAGAAATTAAATTTTTTCCTTTCTATAAGCAAAAGGAATAGAAAACTCATTAGAAGTGAAAATGTTTAGATCATATTATATCGGTGGGTTTTTCCCCCTCTCTCTAGAAAGGCCCATGCCAATTTCTTATTCTTTCACAATTTCTGACGGCAAGTATATTTGTAGGGTGCAGAAAATATGACTCATGTGTTCTGGATTAAAAATGCTTGCATTTGTAAACATTCCTGGGTCATACCAAGTAGTGGTTGATGCATCTTCCAGAAATATTCTGTTTCAAAAATTAAAGAAGTATGCATCTGCAAATACAGACTGAAATATTGTTATACATTTTGTAAGTCACATAATTAAGAATAATGTCATTTTGTATTTATTCAGAGATTTAAATATAAAGCAGTCAGCTCAAATCAAGGACATGTGTGTTACTTATATCTTATATGACCAAAGGAAAACGCAAAAAACACTACAAAATGTTTGGCCAATGTACAGCATTAAAAATAAAATAGACACCAAGTTTAACAACTGTGTGATCGGCTAGTTAAGAATCTTCTAACTTTGGTAACTCGAGTGCTTTACAGAACTTAGTTCATAAATGTTTTACAATCTGTGATTGACATACTAATAGGAGAAGGAGTGTCATAGACTGAGTTCCAGAATCAGTCTCAGAAAGAAGATGTATATGTTAGTGGTTTAATTTGGAGGAGATTTCTAGAAGTACCTGCAGAACAGATGAAATGTGATTTGGCAAAGGAGGCGAAAATAACAGACTGCTATGTTCAAGAGTAAGTACTACTATGAAACAAAATCCCACTGACAACTTTTTATAAATGGTTGTAGAACATCCTTCAGAGTTGTCACACCTGAGAACAAAAAGAGGTGAGGGTATTTAACTTCAGCTTCTGTCATACATTAGATGAAAACACTCCTTATTATCTCACCATTATGCAATCATTAGGTCACCTCCACCTCCACCTTGCTCCACCTAGAAAAGAAACACCAGGAGAATGCAGGTGATTTCAGGGGAGACATGCTAAAATTATACATGCTGTAGGGCAATAAGAGAGCACCAATGGTGTCTGCTAGAATTTGAAATATTCTTGGAAACCATACAGATACTGACCAAATCCTTTTTTAACTCTCTGGATCTGAAAGTATGGATGTCAGACATAGCAAATACATAGGTCAGGAATAAAAGCAGGTAAGTTAAATCTAGTTATGTTCTCCACCAGAATAAAACCACCAAGAGAAGATGAAATCATAAAAGATATGAAATAACTAAGGTTACAGGCATGATCAACACAGAGACGGATTTTGGTACATCTGGCACGCAGTAATGTAGGTATCTTTGAGATAACAACAAGATTAAGTAACCAGATGACTGAAGAAAAGTCAAAATCTTGTGTCAGGATCAAGAACTCTAATTGTAAGCTTATCCTTCCATGTACAAGAAATTTCATGCCTAGCAGTATGGTGATATATTGTATCAAGTGGCTCTCTGGGAAGCAGGGTGGGGACAGCCTGTTCCAAGTTACATGGATTTAATGACTGATTTCAAAATTCCTAAAATCGAACAACTAGCTTTCACAAATGTGAGTTGGCCCTCTGTCCACTCAATGTCTAGCCACTGTTTTAAGTTTAAAGGGCTAATAACAAACCACTAAAATATATTCAACCCCTGAGATTTTAGATTCTGCCTAGAAATAACACAAAATATGGATGGATGGGAGATAGGTTGACATGTGTCTCAGGATCTAATTCAGTGAAAGCTGGTCCCTTTATACCATCTGATCCCACCCCACTCTTAACAGCATTTTATGTGCCTCCAGTATGGAATTATAATTCTTACAGAAGTTTCTCTAGGTAGGATTTTTAGCAGTTATTTACCACAGTTCCACACTGGAATCCATAATGTGTATATGCCATTGTATATCCACTAATATTTCATCAAGACGTTTATAAGGAGAAACAAATTATATTCATATCCAAAATTTTTTAAAAACGCCCATAGCTGAAAGGACTTGAACTCATTGGCACAGGAGACAATGTCCTGAACAGAACACCAACAGCATAGGCTCTAAGATCAACAATCAATAAATGGGACCTCATGAAACTGAAAAGATTCTGTAAAGCAAAGGACACTGTCATCAGAACAAAATGACAACCTACAGACTGGGAAAGGATCTTCACCAATGCCATATCTGAGAGAGGTCTAATATCCAGAATATATAAAGAACTCAAGAAGTTAAACACCAACAAGCCTAGTAATCCAATTAAAAAATGAGGTACAGAGCTAAACAGAGAATTCTTCATTTGAGGAATACCTAATGGCAGAGAAAAACTTCAAAAAATGTTCAACATCCTTAGTTATCAAGGAGATGCAAATCAAAACAACCCTGCAATTTCACCTCACACCCATCAGAATGACTAAGATAAAAAAAACTCAAGTGACAACACATGCTCGAGAGGATATGGAGAAAGGGAAAACCCTCCTCCATTGCAGGTTGGAATGAGAACTTGTACAACCACTTTGGAAAACAACCTGGCATTTCCTCAGACAATTAGGAATAGTGCTTCCTCAAGATCCAGCTATACCACTCCTAGGCATATATCCAAAATATACTCAAGTATACAACAAGGACATTTGTTCAACCATGTTCATAGCAGCTTTATTCATAAGAGCCAGAATCTGGAATCAACCCAGTTATCCCTCAACTAAGGATGGATACAGAAATTGTGGTACATTTACACAATGGAATACTATTCAGCAATTAAAAACAAGGAAGTCATGACAGTTGCAGGCAAATGGTAGGAACTAGAAAAGATCATCCTGAGTTAGGCATCCCAAAAGCAGAAAGACACACAAGGTATCATGGCATATACTCATTTATAAATGAATATTAGACATACAATATAGGATACTCATACTAAAATCTGTACACATAAAGAAGCTAAGCAAGAAGGAGGATCCTGGGTAAGATGATCAGTCTTCATTCAGAAAGTCAAATAGGGTAGACAATGGAAGAGGAAAAAAACAAGGAATAGGACAGGAGCCTACCACAGAGGGCCTCTGAAAGACTCTAGCCAGCAAGGTATCAAAGCAGATGCTGAGACTCACAGTCAAACTTTGGGGAGAATACAGGGAATCTTATGAAAGAAGGGGGAGATGAAAGACCTGGTGGGGACAGGAGTTCCACAAGGAGAGAAAAAAAATCTGGGCACAGGTGTCTTTTCTAAGATTGATACTCCAAACAAGGACCATTGATGAAGATAACCTAAAACTCCTGCTCAGATGTAGCCCATGGCAGTTCAGTGTCCATGTGGTAGTAAGGAGACAGGGACTGTCTCTGACATGAACTCAGTGTGTGGCTCTTTGATCACCTCCCTCTGATGTGGAGGCACCCTTACCACTCCACAGAAGACAATGCAGCCAGTCCTGATGAGATCTGATAGGCTAGAGCCAGATGGAAGGTGAGGAGGACCTCCCCTATCAGTAGACTGGGGGAAGGGAAAGGGAGGAGAAAAGGGAGGGAGGGCAAGATTGGGAGGAGAGGAAGGAGGGGACTAGAGCTGGGATACAAATGAATAAACTGTAATAAAAATGAAGAAAAATTTTAAAAAGCTGGAAAAAAGCCCATAGCTGTCATGAATACACAGCTAACATGCTCACTGTAGGACAGCCCCATACTAAACCTTCTTTCCAATATTTAATATTCAATGCTGATTATGTCTGTACTGAACCAGGAATAAAATGTATATGGAAGTCAGCTAAACAGTTACGTTCAATTCACACATCTGCAACCCTCCTCAGTCAAAGTTCAGAAATGCCTGTATTTCCCCTATGGAATTTCCCCAATGGAATCCCCTATTGACCATAGCTAAAAGAAAATGTCTGTGACACCAGCAAACATGCCAGAATAGACAGAGAAAAATGATCCAAAGGACTACAGGCAACTGAGGAAAGATGACAACAGGAGAGATGGCTGTCACCATTGAATATCAAGCCAATCTTTTGTTCAGTGTCAGTCACGCGCGCACGTGTGTGTGTGTGTGTGTGTGTGTGTGTGTGTGTGTGTGTATGTACAATTTTTAAAAATGGACCATGAATTTGGAGGAGGGTGTAGAGTGGTATATGGGAAGGTTTAAAAGGAAGAAAGGTTATATCCATACCTGTGGTAGCTCAGTAACCAATTGGTTTCCCAAAGTGAGAGGAACAAGGACTATTTCTAACAGGAACTCAATGACTGGCTCTTTGGTTTCCCCATCCCCGAAGGGAGGAGCAGTCCTGTTAGGCCACAGAGGAGGGCTTTGCAGCCAGTCCTGAAGATACCTGATAAAACAGGATCAGATGAATGGGGAGGAGGTCCCCCCCCATCAGTGGACTTGAAAAGGGGCACGGTGGAGAGGTGGAGATGAGGGAGGGAGGGAGGGACTGGGAGGGAATGAGGGATTGGGACACGGCTGGGATACAGAGTTAATAAAATGTAACTGATAAAAAAATAAAAAAATAAAAAAAGGAAGAAAGGGGTGTGACAGAAATTATGTAATCAATCTATAATCTCAAAAACAGAAAAATTAAAGATAAGAAAGAAGATATCCTGTTTCTATAAGCATGAGCTCAAACCATGAATTGACATTTGCTGTAACTTTTACATTTTAAAATTATTATTGCTTTCCAGGAAGAGGAATTTGAATGGCCTAAAACTTGTGCTATTTTAATCAGAGTGTTGCATTTGTGTAGCCTGCCTGATAGCCACGCACATGTTCTGAATTCATGACAATGAGTTATGTCCTGATCTTTTGGGAGTTTTCTCTGCACTCAAAAAGAAAAACCCATTTTAGCAGTAAACATTCCATTTACACCATCTTTCTTTAGTCTTGAATAAATTTAAAGTTACCAAGGCATTGGGCCAGTGAGATTGTTCAGTGAGTTAACAGGTTTGCTGCGAAGCCTGGTAACATTAACTCTATTCATGGAATGCACACAGTGAAAGGAGAGAACCAACTCTTACACCTTGTCCTCTGCTCTCCACATATGTGTTGTAGTGTGTATGTGTTTGTGTGTGTGTACATGTACAGAGACACAAGAAATATAATAATTTTAAAGTTAATAAGGCATATTTCATGCACTCATTATATTTCATTTCACCCACACTTTGCTGCTCTTTTTACTACTAAGGTGACAAATTTAAATTTAGCTTTTCTGTACCCATACTTTATGACAAAGAATTTCTTAATGATGTCCACTGGAGATTTTGAGTGAAAAAAAAAAGAATAGAAGAGTCTAATTATCTGTCCACATACAAAATTTCTAGTATTCAGAAAGCATCTCAAGGAAGGCTTGACAAAAATGAAACAAACAAACAAACAAACATGTAGGGGCATGCAATCCACTGTCTTTCTAGGGCTTCTTTGCATAATTACAGCTCTTGGCTCTGATAAAGGCTATGATTTCAAACCCCTTTATACAACTTTCTGCTCTCATTTGAAGCTAGTAGCAGAAAATAACAGCATTCCTAAAAGAACTTTTCAATACTTATCCCAGGTTTCTTCAAGAGCTATTGAAAGGAAACATTTCTTTGCCATTTCCTGACATATTTTCCCATGGAAAATTTTTAATCTATGCAGTATTAGGATTAATACTATAGCCCAGCATACCTTTTTGTCCACAGGAGGCAAATAGTACTTTTACTAACTGAGACTCATGCACCCCCCCAACGGTATAATTCTATGGCCCATTATTCGTCTAGTACTGATCTCATCTCCATGGATAGTGATAAGATTCAAGATGGTAGCCTACCACTTAATCATCACTATGGGATTTGTGCACCACTAAGATAAAACAGAGATGAGGGGAAAAAAAGCAAAAAATGACATTCTTAATCTGTTTCCCATTCAAGTACTAACCAGGTCCAACTCAGCTTAGCTTTTGAGATCAGAAGAGATCAGACACTTTTAAGGTAGTATGATCATAAACTAGAATTCCTAATCTGTCTTTAATTAAACTTCATTTCTTGAACACAGTATTTTTTTTTCTTAGAAGAAATTTGGCAGCTGGGGGTTGACATTTATAGCTACAGTAAAATTTGTAAATGCTGAAATACAACTCTTTCTAAAAATATCAGATTTATTTTTCTGTTGAAACTTTACTGATTTATGTTTTCTTCCCAGAAAAAAAAAATTCTTGGTATCTAATCAATTTCCAATTAAGTTACGTTTTGGCTCCAGTTGTTCTGAACACAAATGTTGTAACTAATACTCACCAAATAAATTCCTTTGTGTACAAAGGGAAAAAACAGTTTGAAAATACTTCTTGGGTAAGTGGTATCTCAACAGATATCACAAAAAAACATACAGGTTTAACATACGAAATTATTTCTTTAGTGGGAAGAAAATGAAAAGCAGTACTTTGGTTATTTGATTACACATTAGGTTTTATATACTGAAGTGGCCCATGTAAAACTGTCATTTCTAATAAAAATATTACTCTATAAGGAACAACGTTCGTTATCAGTCATTTTATGCAACTCAGAAATTTCTATTATTATATATGAACAGTTCCTTGCATCCTTTTACCCATAAAATATTCTGACCTCTTATGTAAAGGTGAGCTATATTGTTCTTAACTATTTGGCAAAGAAAACTAAGATATTATGAGACAAATGAAGAAAAGGATGTGATATAGGGAAGGATTTTAATATTTCTTTTGACCATCCTGGCTTCTACTTCACTACCAAGAAAATATATTCCTTCTGATGATAAAAAATTTAGAAATAATTCCTGACATTGAAAAATTTTTGATAACTAATGAAAAAGGATATCTTAAAATTATGGCCATTATTTGAAAGTGTCTCTTGATTTTTAGTTGATTGTTATTATGTCTGTCCACCACCATTTCTGGAACAACTATATGCAACTACTGAGAAATAACTACATAAGAAATAAAAATAATTAAGAATAAGTAAAACATTAAGAATTTCATTTAAATCTTCTCAGTGTATTCTTTATTAGTTGCATCCCATACATGATTTATCTTGTGGACAAGTAAATTTATCAAAAATTTGAGACATACAGATTATATGGATATCCTATATTTATATAACTTGACTAATGGTTTCATAAAATATTTTATATTCACTGCAGCATTCACTGAGGTGCCTTATTTCTGAAAGCAGAGCCTACATTTCTTTGTGGGAGGCATGAAACATGGCAGGATCCATTGTATGGCCAAGAACCATAGCCTATCAGGTCTCATCTGGACTGGTTGCATTGTCTTCCTCTGCGGCCTCAAAAGGCTGCATCCCCCATGGAAAATGATCAGAGAAGCCTGTCATTGAGTTCATGCCAGAGAAAGCCCCCGCTCCCCTTACTAGAGAACCCACTTAGAGACTGAGTCTATGTGCTACAACCAAGCCAGGGTTTAGGTCCTCTCCATGCACTGACCTTAGTTGGGGTATCAGTTTCTAAAGCACTCAAAGAGCTCAGTTTTGTTTTTTGTTTGCTTGTTTTTGTTTTTGTTTTTGTTTTTCACTCTGTTGGTCTCTTTTTGAAGCTCCTGTCCCCTCCAGGACTTTCTATCTCCCCTTTCTTTCCTAAAATTCCATGCCTTCTGCAAAAAGGTTGACTATGAGTGTCAGCCTCTACTTCAATACCTCCATTAGCAGAGTTTCAGAAGCCCTCTGTGGTAGGTTCCTGTCCTGTTCCCTGTCTTCTCCTGTTTCCAATGTCTATCTCATTTTTCCTTCTGAATGAGGATTAAGCATCTACTCTAGGGTCTTCCTTGTTGCTTAACTTCTTTAGTAGTATAGATTTTAGTATGTTTATCCTATACTATATGGCTAATATCCACTTATGAGTAAGTACATACCATGTGTGTCTTTCTGCTTCTGGGTTACCTCACTCAGGATGATCTTTTCTTCATCCATTCCTCCACTGAGGGACATCTATATTGTTTCCAGCTTCTGGCTATTAATAGTAGATCTTCTAAGAACAAACATATTCTTAACCCAATATTTATGGCCAAGAAATGTGATTGATGTGATGTGGCCTGGAAAATCCAGACCTCACTGACAGCATTCACACTTAAAGCTAGGAGGAAATAAAAGTATACCAAATTTCTCGAGGTTTATTTTTAAAAAACTGCACAGATATGTAGTTATGGTTAGGAGGCTGCAGGAAGAACACTGCAGAGAAGCAATATTTCTCTATATTTGGAAGTCACCATCTATATCATTCTTCATTTCTTCTCTGTCACCACATATTTTAATAGAGCCCAAACACAGTGTTCCATGTTTTGAATTTTTAAAATTTCATAAATATGTGATACACAATATCATGCATTCATAAATGTTTCTTTTCATAACAAATGAGTTGCTTTTTAAAGCTAGATAAATTTAACCTTAGTGAGATGTAGGATAGGCAATGTCACTTCACTAGAACTGTGTCCATAATAGTATTGACATATCCAGCATATAGATAAATCTACACAGTGATAAATGGAGGAATGCAATGACACAAGAAGAGCTCTGCCATGGAGAATAGCCACCAAAGGACTCAAGGACTGCTGTAAATCCAATTATACTATTCCATAGACAAGGTTAGAGAAGCTTACTTTTAATGAAGAACTCCCTGAAGCCAGAATAGGAGGGGTAACTAATAGAACTGGTAATAGCTTCAGTCTTCCTAAAACACATACAAGGAATTTAAATGTTGTTATCATATAATGGAGGAGAAAATTTCCCAGCTAGACATCAAACACTACCAAGCAAATCCACCAATACTTGAAATGGGTTATATCTTATTAAGTCACTGGATTAGGGGCCAGTATATTCAGCCCCAAATATTACTCTCTATTGCCAATGTGACTGGTTGCTCTCCACAGCCTGATAGTAAGTACGTATTTCTGAAGACATCATTTACTTATGTCACGGAACACAGAGAAACTGAGCTGGTATTTTACTAGAAGCTTCTCCTCTACTTTTTAGCATTTTTAGTGCTAAAATGTACTACACTCTACCAAAGGAGAAAAATGATCACTGATCTCATCCAGCTACAAATCCTGTGATCTACAAAAGCAACCTGCCTGCAAGATACACTGGTGCAATAGTGACACAAATATGGGAATAACCAATCACTTTTTTCTTTTTTTAATAATTAAATTTTATTTATGTATTTATTCATTATTATTATTATTATTATTACATTTTATTAATGCTGTATCCTGCTCCCTCATTCCCTCCCAATCCCACCCTCCCTCCCTCATCTCCTCCCTGCCCCTTTCCAAGTCCACTGCTTGGGGAGGACCTCCTCCCCTTTCATCTGACCCTGTTTTATCAAGTATCTTCAGGACTGGCTGCAAAGTCCAGTTATTGGATTTATGGCCCACTCCATGAGATGGAACTCACATTTCCATGTAAAGGTTAATGAAGCCACGAACCTGAGACTAAATGGGTCATGGGCTCTAGGGGAAAACTTATTACTACTAAATGAACATAGTAATAAAATGACTTCTGTTCTATGGGTACACTGCATCACTCAACCTTCATCAGAGATTTTTCTGGAAGTAGATGGTCAATACATCAAACAACCACTTCTAAACAATGTGCAGACAATGAAACACATTGTAACACTCAACTCAAAGTGAGATGTCTTTATCAAATTCCTGCCCTCAAGGCTCAGGGATCTACGTGGAAAAAGAAGAAGTTGTTGAATGATTGTAAGAGCTAGAGGTTGTGGATGACTGCAAGGAATCTATGTCCTACTTATACAACAAGACTGATGTATGTGTAAACTCACAAAAATATACACACTAGATCTGCATAAGTTCAAACTAAACAAAATCCCACCACTGAACAGAGGGAAGTGAGCATAACTGCAAACAACAAATCAAGAAACTATTTTTAATAGATAACTGCTGGAGGGGAGAAAATCTGAATTTTCCAGTGGGATGGCACTGGATATATTAACTACATTCCATGGAAGACTTCATTCTTTGAAGTAGTTTGATAATACAAAACACTCTGTGTTTTTATGTGCTTTTCTTTTCATTATGGTTTAGTGGTTTTGGTTTTTGGTGCTGGTGGTGGTTTTGTTTGGTTTTTGTTTTGATTTGTTTTTTTTTTTTTTTTGGTGTGTGTGTGTGTGTGTGTGTGTGTG
Source organism: Meriones unguiculatus (assembly GCF_030254825.1). Classification (NCBI taxonomy): domain Eukaryota; kingdom Metazoa; phylum Chordata; class Mammalia; order Rodentia; family Muridae; genus Meriones; species Meriones unguiculatus. Next base: position 145,202,366 of record NC_083369.1, read on the forward strand.
TGTGTGTGTGTGTGTATCTATGTGTCTGGGTGTGTCTGTGTGTCTGTGTCGGAGAGAGAACGTGAAATATGGTGAGTAGAGAGCTTAAGAAGATGTGAGAGAACTTGGGGAAGAGAAAGACTATTATATAAATACGCTCTATGAAAATGTTTAAAATTTTTAAAATGTAATGACAAACAAAAATGAACTCCCCAAATACTCTGTTCTTCTATTCTCTACTGACCCGGCCCACAAGTCAGTCGAACGAGACCCTAAGAGAGGGGGTGAGAATAGGATGGGATGAGAGACGCAAAGAATGGAGACAAGATAACATTCTGATCAAGTATCCATTTAAAGATCTTTAGGTTACAGCTTATAAGGGGTAAGAATGGGCAATTTGGGGGGAGGAACAGGTTTCAGTGAAAATCACAGAGCAGGACATTCTCAAGGAAGTTCTCAAAGCGGGAGTAAAGTTCTCATACTACACCTCCCAAATATAAACAGTTGAGCAAACATCTAACAATCAAAGAACACCTGTGGTCCAGGGGTGAAAAATCACCACGTCCAACTAAACACACTGTGCTTCATAGATTCCAAGCCAGCTAGAATCAAACAGTCATTCCATGGCTCCACACACTCTACCCTCCTGCAATCCTTACCTGATTCACCTCCATTTGATTCACTTGTAATCAGCCAGAATGACCATGTTCTCCAGATCAATACAACAAACATTGTTGAACATTACTTTCTCTCCCATAAAGCATGGAACCACTTTGGACATTTTAGTTCTTACATTTAGTTTTCAAGCAAACAAAGAAAAAAAGAAAAAAAAATGAAAAAGAAAAAAGAAAGACCTGCATATGTTGGTGTCCCTTTTAATCAAGGGATGAGGTGCCCAGTGAGCAAAAAACAACTACTCTTATGGCTTTGGTCCCTTGTTAGCTTTCCTCCACTGCTAATAATAATTTTGTTTTCACTTTATCTGGTTTCTGATATATATCCCAATAAAAACAACAAAGTCATATAGTAGAGAATACACAAAGCACAATTTAAACCTGCGATTCTATGCCCCAATACAGGAAGCACTATTCAAAAGGCCTATGCTTGAGCAGCAAATGTAACAACAGCATCTCTCTACATGGAAGCAATATGATATAAGAAGGTAAAATTCCTTCCATTCAGGGAATTTTTTTTCTTCCGTGGTTTTGTGTTTTATCACCCGAGATTTTTATTTGTCTCTCAAGCTTGATAAATGAAATGACTCATGACCAAACTAGTTATCTGTCATTAGTAAAATTTAATAGCATTTAATTAAGTTATAGAAAACAGGCTTCATGAAATGCCTTCATCAGTCACCTCAACAAGAAAGAAGTTCTTGGTAGTCACTTGCTTGTTTTTATTTTTTCTCTACTTTAGCAGGTTGTTCTGACACTGTATATTCTACCAACCAAGTAGAAGTTCTTGTGAGAAAGATCTGCACTATGGAAATCTGGAGGATTATGTGCTTATTTAGTCTCTCTTAGACTTGCTTGTCACTTCTAGTATATGAAGAAATACTTTTATATTAAGAACTATAATTCTTGTTTAGCTTCTTTAGGTGTACAGATTTTAGTATGTTTATCCTATATTATATATTTAGTTATCCACTTATAAGTGAGTATATATACAGTGTGTGTTTCTGATTCTGGGTTACCTCACTCAGTATGATCTTTTCTAGATCCCACCATTTCCTTGAAATTTCATGATTTCCTTGTTTTTAATTGCTAAGTATGTATAAATGTACCAGAATTTCTGTATCCATTCCTCCTTTGAGGGGTATCTGGGTTGTTTCCAGGTTCTAGCTATTACGAATAAACCTACTACGAACATGGTTGAACAAATATCCTTGTTGTGTACTTGAGCATATTTTGGATATATGCCTAGGAGTGGTATAGCTGGATCTTAAGGAAGTGCAGACCCTGGGTAAGATGATCAGTCCTCCGCAAAAATACTCAATAAAATATTTGCAAACTGAATCCAAGAACACATCAAAGATATCATCCACCATGACCAAGTAGGCTTCATCCCAGGCATGCAAGGGTGGTTCAACATACGGAAATCCATCAATGTAATCCACTACATAAACAAACTGAAGGAGAAAAACCACATGATCATCTCCTTAGATGCCGAAAAAGCATTTGACAAAGTCCAACACCCATTCATGTTTAAAGTCTTGGAGAGATCAGGGATACAAGGCACATACCTAAACATAGTAAAGGCAATATATAGCAAGCCTATAGCTAACATCAAACTCAATGGAGAGAAACTTAAATCAATCCCACTGAAATCAGGGACAAGACAAGGCTGTCCATTGTCCCCATATCTCTTCAACATAGTACTTGAAGTCCTAGCCAGAGCAATAAGACAACTAAAGGAGATCAAGGGGATACAAATCGGAAAAGAAGAGGTCAAAGTGTCACTATTTGCAGATGATATGATAGTAAACATGAGCGACCCCAAAAATTCAACCAGAGAACTACTTCAGCTGATAAACACCTTCAGCAAAGTGGCAGGATACAAAATCAACTCAAAAAAATCAGAAGCCCTCCTATATACCAAAGACAAAAAGGCTGAGAAAGAAATTAGGGAAACAACACCCTTCACAATAGCCACTAATAACATAAAGTACCTTGGTGTGACTCTAACCAAGCAAGTGAAAGACCTGTTTGAGAAAAACTTCAAGTCTCTGAAGAAAGAAATCGAAGAAGATATCAGAAGATGGAAAGATCTCCCGTGCTCATGGATTGGTAGGATTAACATTGTGAAAATGGCCATACTGCCAAAAGCAATCTACAGATTCATTGCAATTCCCATCAAAATACCAACTCAATTCTTTACAGACCTTGAAAAAAAGATTCTCAGCTTCATATGGAGAAACAAAAAACCCAGAATCTCCAAAACGATCCTGTACAACAATAGATCATCTGGAGGTATCTCCATCCCTGATCTCAAGCTGTACTACAGGGCAACAGTAATAAAAACTGCATGGTATTGGCATAGAAACAGAAAGGAGGATCAATGGAACCGCATAGAAGACCCAGAAATAAATCCACACACCTATGAATACTCGATATTTGACAAAGAAGCCAAATCCATTCAATGGAAAAAAGACAGCATCTTCAACAAATGGTGCTGGACCAACTGGATGTCTACATGCAGAAAAATGAAAATAGATCCATATTTATCACCCTGCACAAAACTAAAGTCAAAGTGGATCAAAGACCTCAACATAAAACCAGATACCCTAAATCAATTGGAAAAAAAAGTGGGGAACAGCCTAGAACTCATTGGCACAGGAGACAACTTCCTGAACAGAACACCAACAGCACAGGCTCTAAGAACAACAATCAATAAATGGGACCTCATGAAACTGAAAAGTTTCTGTAAAGCAAAGGATAACGTCATCAAAACAAAACGACTGCCTACAGATTGGGAAAGAATCTTCACTAACCCTTTATCTGACAGAGGACTAATATCCAGTATATACAAAGAACTAAAGAAGCTGAAAAGCAGCAATCCAAGTAATCCAATTAAAAAATGGGGAACAGAGCTAAACAGAGAATTCTCGACAGAGGAATACCGAATGGCAGAAAAACACTTAAAGAAATGCTCATCCTCATTAGCCATCAGGGAAATGCAAATCAAAACGACCCTGAGATATCACCTTACACCCATCAGAATGGCCAAGATGAAAAACTCAAGCAATAACACATGCTGGAGAGGTTGTGGAAAAAGGGGAACCCTCCTCCACTGCTGGTGGGAATGTAAACTGGTGCAACCACTCTGGAAAGCTATCTGGCGCTTTCTAAGACAAATAGGAATAGTGCTTCCTCCAGACCCAGCTATACCACTGCTAGGTATATACCCAAAGTTTGTTCAAGTACACAAAAAGGACACTTGCTCAACCATGTTTATAGCAGCTCTATTTGTAATAGCCAGAACCTGGAAACAACCCAGATGTCCATCAACAGTGGAATGGGTACAGAAATTGTGGTATTTTTATACAATGGAATACTACTCAGCAATTAAAAAGGAAGAAATCATGAAATTTGCAGGCAAATGGTGGGATCTAGAAAAGATCATTCTGAGTGAAATATCCCAGAAGGAGAAAGACAAACATGGAATATACTCACTTATATAGACCTATAAGATATGATAAACATAATGAAATCTATACACCTAAAAACGATAATCAATTGAGCGGACATGGGGTGAGATGATCAATCCTCGTTTAGAAAGACAGATGGGATGTGCATTGAACGTATGACAGGAGTCTACTGAGCGCATCTGAAAGACTCTAACTAGCAGTGTTTGCAAAGCAAAGACTCATGACCAAACCTTTGGCAGAGTACAGGGAATCATAAGAAAGAAGGGGAGTTAGTCTGATGGGGAAAGGATAGGAGCTCCAAAAGGACCAAATATATCTGGGCACAGGGTCTTTTCTGAGACTGACATTCAACCAAGGACCATGTATGGATATAACCTAGAACCTCCACTCAGATGTAGCCTGTGGTAGCTCAGTAACCAATTGGTTTCCCAAAGTGAGGGGAACAAGGACTATTTCTAACAGGAACTCAATGACTGGCTCTTTGGTCTCCCCCCCCCCCCCGAAGGGAGGAGCAGTCCTGTTAGGCCACAGAGGAGGGCTTTGCAGCCAGTCCTGAAGATACCTGATAAAACAGGATCAGATGAATGGGGAGGAGGTCCCCCCTATCAGTGGACTTGGAAAGGGGCAAGGTGGAGATGAGGGAGGGAGGGAGGGACTGGGAGGGAATGAGGGATCGGGACACGGCTGGGATACAGAGTTAATAAAATGTAACTGATAAAAAAAAATAAAGTAATAAAGTAGTAAAAAAAATTTAAAAAAAAGATGATCAGTCCTCATTCAGAAAGACAAACGGGATGGACATTAGAAGATGGAGAAAACAGGAAACAGGACAGGAGCCTACCACAAAAGGCCTCTACCCAGCAGTGTATCAAACCAGATAATAAAGGAGCTTCTACCTTATCAGGTCTTAGAGCCATCTTTTATCTGTAAACATTTACTTCTGAATAGGAGTGACTGTATTGGCTGTTCTTAACAAATGTAAAAGTGTTATTAGGAGCAAGGAGAGCACTTCTCCATTCCTGGAGGGAATGCAAACTTAGAAATCAACCTACTGGTTTCTCAGAAAATTGGTATTAGTACTACCTCAAGACCTAGGTATGCTACTCCTGGGCATAGCCAGACTTTGGGCAGAGTGCAGGGAATCTTATGAAAGAAGGGAGAGATAGTAAGACCTGGAGAGGATAGGAGCTCCACAAGGAGAGCAATAGAACAAGAATATCTGGACATAGGTGTGTTTTCTGAGACTGATACTCCAAACAAGGACCATGCATGAAGATAACCTAGAACTCCTGCCCATGGCAGCTCAGTATCCAGGTGGGTTCCCCAGTAATAGGAACAGGGGCTGTCTCTGACATGAATTCAGTGGCTGGCTCTTTGACCACCACTCCCCTGAAGAGGGAACAGCCTTTCAGTTCTCAGAGAAGGACAATGCAGCCAGTCCTGATGAGACCTGGTAAGTTAGGGTCAGATGGAAGGGGAGGAGGACCTCCTTTATCAGTGGACTTGGAGAAGGGCATGGGTGGAGATTAAGGAGGGAAGATGGGATTGGGAGGAAATGAAGGAGGAGACTACAGCTGGAATACAAAGTGAATGAAGTATAATTAATAAAAAAAAATAAAAATTTAATTAAAGAACTATAATTCTACAGATTTAAATTGAGCATGGGTTTAAAGAGATGACAACAGTGGAAGACACGTTTATGTATATAGTTAGTGAGGAGATAATAAAATTCCTCTGGCAAATGCCAAAACAAAAATAGCTCTATATTCTGTGCTAGAATGACAGGATGTTTTAAAACTTGGTTTTGGGATATTTTTTACTTTTTAAATATATGAAGGCTTATTTTGTTTTGATAAATTTGTTTTCGAATTATATAATAACCTTCAAGACTGCTGAAAACAATCAGTCACAAAACTGATCTCATCATGGTGGCTAGACCTTCACCTAGAGATAACGTCCATATCCATGTATAAATGACAAAATTTTAATCTGAACTGGCCATTTAGTTTAATGCAATAGGCTCAGTGAGCAACTGAACATTGGCTATGGGCTGAGTTTGAATACCTGCATTGTTAATTTCAGATCAGAAATACCTATTCCCTATTTAGGCATAAAACACTCTGAATGAAGAGTTCATTTTAAAAGAGACCATGAATTTGAAAGAGAGAAAGGAGAAGAGGGTATATGGGAGTGTTTGGATTGAGAAAAAAGATGGGAGAAATGATGTGACTATATTATAGATTCAAAAAAATTAAAAATATTATCTGGGAAAGTGCGTTCTTACTAAGGAAAAGTAGAAAAACCGACATAATAATAAAAACAATAGAAATCCAATTTAGAGAGTGAAAATATCAACCAAATATACTAATGTATGTCTTAATTAAGTCTTTTACCCAGGTTCTATTGAATTAGCTGATTGTCTAGGTGAAGAGGTTATAAGACCAAAAATAATAGATTGATTAAAATGATCAAGATATAGATAGTTTTTATGGACAAGTCAGGAAGGAAGGTTAGTGAAAAAGTAATTGCAATTTTGGCATTAATCAAATCAGTTGTTTTTTTTATTGGAATACATTAAATAAATGTGGTTATGTTATACATCATTTGATATACATTTCTCATTCTATTTTAATTTTTCTAATGACTTAATACTTGATATTTACTTTATATTTAGCTTATAGCATGGAAGTAATGTTAGACAAAAACCAAATTTAAACAATTTTCTTATTTGTAGTCTTGGTTCTTGGCCTCATGAAACCAAAAATTTTCTTTTACTTAATCATATGAGTCTGCTCATTCTTTTTGTTTTGTATTTTTTGTATTTTTATTAATTACAGTTTATTCATTTGTATTCTCCCTGTAGCTTCATTCCTCCTCCCCTCCCAATCCCACCCTCTATCCCCCTTCTCCACCCATGCCCCTCAGCAAGTCCACTGATAGAGGAGGTCTTCCTCGCCTTCCTTCTGACCCTAGTCTACCAGATCTCATCAGGAGTGGCTGCATTGTCCTCCTCTGTGACCTGGTAAGGCTGCTCCCCCCTCAGGGGGAGATGATCAAAGAGCAGGCCAATCAGTTCATGTCAGAGACAGTCCCTGTTCCCATTACTATGGAACCCACTTGGACATTGCACTGTCATGGGCTACATCTGTGCCAGGTTCTAGGTTATCTCCATCAGTAGTCCTTAGTTGGAGTATCAGTCTCAGAAAAGACCCCTGTGCCCTTAAAGGAAAATTTGAACACAGAAAATATCTTTTGCTAAATATTATCATGAGAATTTATAAATACTTGTTATATATTCAGTAAGTTATATATTCACAATATAATTCTTTTTTTTAATTTTATTTTTTCTTACCAGTTACATTTTATTAACTCTGTATCCCAGCCGTGTCCCGATCCCTCATTCCCTCCCAGCCCCTCCCTTCTTCCCTCATCTCCACCATGCACCTTTCCAAGTCCACTGATGGGGGGGACCTCCTCCCCATTCACAATATAATTCTTATAAATATATATAGAACCAAATTCAAATGAGAAATATAAAAATGTTGAAATAAGTGTGTACAATTTTTACCCAGTGCTTAAACACCAATATTTTTTGTTTCAATTAAATATTTTTATATTAATTACAGTTTATTTACTTTGTATACCAGCTGTAGCCCCCCCATTCCCTCCCAATCTCACCTTCCCTCCTTCATCTTCTCCCTGTCTCTCTCTAAGTCCACTGATAAGGGAAAATCTCCTCCTCTTCCTTCTGACCCTAGCCTATCAGGTCTCATCAAGACTGGCTGCAATGTCCTTCTCTGATTTTTTTGCAATCAGTTTATAACTCAAATTAGTAATCTGCTAGTACCAAATAATCAATAAACTTCAGTGTGCTAGATTTCTTAGTTTCTTTGCTTCTTATATTAGGACAAGTATAATTAATTTTGTGTCTATTATAATTAACCACAGTACGCTGGGACTCTGTAGCATAAGTACAATGCAATACAAATTTAAATATTTTCATATGTGATATACAAATAGGCATTACTATTTTTCAGATATTTGTAGATGCTTTTTGCTTAATTAACTACTTATTTAACTATGTAGCTATAGCAGCTTTCAAGTATTTTCTTTATCAATAGATAAGAGGTTTTTTAATTTTAAAAATTTCTTAAGTTTACTGAAAAAAGCAGTTTCTGTTATTAGTAATAATATATAATATGCCTGAAAATTACTAAAATAACATGCACATTTTCAATGTTAAATGTTTTCATTTGCAAAATAATAAATATGCAATGTAATCAATTCCAAAGTAGATTTATTAATCATCCTTCACTGTATACATATATCAAAGCATCAACTTGTGCTCTTGGCATTCATTTGATTCTAGAGAGCCAAAGAGTATTTCACTTATGTATTTGATACCTTGTTAGGCATTCTTTGAAGGCTGGGCTCTGATAGAACCATCAAACAGAGAACACACACAGCCTTTTGAATGGAAAGCATAAAGGTAGGTTGTATGCCATGTACAGTATCTCAGAACTGCCATAGCTTGTCCCAAGAGACATAATTTTTTAAACAAATGGGAGATTCAAAGTCAGTGTCTGCTTTCCAGATTCTGTTGGTCTACAAGTCACAGTAATTGCTCAGATTCATGTTGAAAGGTGGTTATAAACTCCATCTCTTAGTAGTAGGATGACAAAATTTCAAGCCATCTTTTTTTTCTTTTTAATTTCTCTTTTTTAAATTTAATTTTATTTATATATTTATATATTACAATTTATTTACTTTGTATCCCCACTGCAGCCCTTTCCCTTGTCTCCTCCCAGTCCCACTCAGTCCCACTCTCTCTTCTTCTCCTATAATTCTCCCTAGTACTCTGATAGAGGAGGACCTCCTCCCCTTCTATCTGACCCTACCTTATCAGGTCTTAGAGCCATCTTTTATCTGTAAACATTTACTTCTGAATAGGAGTGGCTGTATTGTCTGTTCTTAGCAAAATGTAAAAGTGTTATTAGGAGCAAGGAGAGCACTTCTCCATTCCTGGAGGGAATGCAAACTTAGAAATCAACCTACTGGTTTCTCAGAAAATTGGTATTAGTACTACCTCAAGACCTAGATATGCTACTCTTGGGCATATACCCAAAACATGTTCTACCATACTAAAAAGACACTTGCTCAGCTATGTTCATAGCAGCTTTATGCCACAAACTGGAAACAACCTAGGTGTCCCTCAACCAAAAAATAGATAAGGAAAATTTACACAATAAAATACTACTTGGATATTAAAAATAGGGACATCATGAAATTTGCAGGCAAATGGGTAAAACTAGAAAATATCATTCTAATTGAGGTAACCCAGATCCAGAAAAAAAAATGGTTTGTACTCACTTGTAAGTGATATGGATATTAGCCATAAAATACATGATAACCATGCTATAATACACAGACCCAAAAAAGGGAAATAACAAGGAGGGCTCAAAGTGGGGAGTGTTTGAATCTCACTGAGTAGGGGAAATAGAATAGACATCAAGTATGGATGGAGAAAGGGAACTGGGATCTTAGGGAGGGGAACAGGATGGATCTTGTTGGGGGATGATGGAGGGAGAGTGTACTGGGAGAGACAACAGATATAGGTGTCATGAGGTATCTGAGGGACTAACTAGAAACCTAGGACAATGGAACTCCCAAAAATCTGAGGGTGACCCTAGATAAGACTCCTGGCAATGGGGGATATGAAACCCAAATGACCATCTTCAGTAACCAAAGTGACTTTCAATGGAGGGACTGGAACACCAACCCAGTCACAAAATCTTCAACCCACAGTTTGTGCTACCTATGAGAAGTAGAGGAGTAAAGATAGGGCAAAAATTGAGGGAATGGTTATCCAATGACTGGCCCCACTTGAGACACATGCCATGATAGAGAGCCTAGCCATTGACACAACCAGTGATACTCTACTATACTTGTAGACAGGTGCCTAGCATAACTGTCATCAGAGAGACTTTACCCAGCAATTTATGGAAACAAATGCAGAGGCCCACAGCCAAACATGAGGCGAAGCTTGGGAAGTCCTGTGGAAGAAGGGGAATAAGGTTTGAAGGAGCAAATGAGGTCAAGAAAACCTACAGTATCAACTAACCTGGGCCCCTACGGGCCTACAGAGAATGAACTGCCAAATGGAGAGCATTTATGGGATGGACTTAGGCCCATTGCACATACATAACAGTAGTGTAGCTCAGTCTTCATGAGGAATCTTAATAGCAGGAGAAGGGCTGTCTCTGATTTTGTTGCCTGCCTTTGGATCCTTTTGAATAAATTTACTGCTTTGTCTAGCATCAATAGGAGTTGTACCTAGTTCTAGCAGAACTTAATACCCCAAGGTGGGTTGATATCCATGAGAGTCCTCCTCTTTCTGAGGAGAAAGGGAGGATTGGAGGATGGGGGGAGTTGAGGTCAAAAGGGGGGACTGGGAGGAAAGGAGGGAGGGTAGGCTGTGATTGAGATGTTAATTAATCAATTAAAAAATAAAATATATCTTATATGTAGAAAATCATAGTGAGTCAGGATGCAGATAAGAAGATTCTTAGGAGCCAGAGGCAAGGAGATCTCTATGATGCCGACTTGCTCTACATAATGAGTTCCAGGTCAGTTAAGGGTACATGGTGAGAACAAGTCTCAAAAGGAAGATATCTAAAGGTAACTTAAATATCAAAACTATCTAAACGTAGTTTGGCAAGAGCTTACCAATTGGAATGAACTCAAGTGGGGAGTTTGGTATACTAAATAAATGCTTAGAAATGGAGAATTGGCTTATGCATGGATTACTACTCATGATTTGGTCCTAGTTATGAGCCTTAAATTGTTTTTACAACTCCAAGGAGTACAAACTACAAAGCTAATTTGGAGTTTTAACTTCCTGTTCTTTCTTATTCTGGAGTCCTATGGTAGTTACCACCGTAATTTATTATTTCATCACATTTCTGGCATCTGAGATAATGGTTAGAGCATGATAACCCCTCAGGAAAAAAAAAAGGTTATTTCTTGTGTTTGTTAACTAATAATAAATGGCATCACAAATGAAGTAATCAAATAGGTACATAGAAATTATATGGCACTATTTGTTCTGTGCATTGTTGAAGTTAATATAATAAATGTAAGGGTATATGAATTTTCTTGGGCAAATCACCATCTCCATCAGTACCCTTATAGGCAAGAGGAACCCAGAATTTCTCCTTTGACAGTAACTATTACAAATATCAGGTGAATAGGCACCAATGGAACAGGTAGTGCCACATTCTAATAACAACTTGTCTCTAGGCAAGCAGCTGTTGCTAAGAGTTTCTTCTGACCTGAGTGAGTCCTCTGGACATAATCAGCCAAGAGCAGCCTTGGTTAAAACCTGCCAGCGGTTTCCTCGTCCGTTTGCTTAATGCTATTTGTAGCACATCTCGTGACCAAGTACTCTGAGACTTTTGCTCCCGTATCCAGAGTGAGGTCTTGCTTGTAAATTCTGTATCTTGATCATGTGAGGACAGATTTGGTGACTGACAACACTAATCGTATAATAATATCCTACACTAATGCAAGTTATTAGCATAAAAGAAGTAGTTTAAGGTACATCTATATCTTTTTTTAATCTCCCCACATTCCACAGCATTTAGATTTTTTGTTTGATGGTTTCTTGTTGTTTGTTTTGTTTTGTTTTTTGTTGGTTTCTTTTTCAGACAACGTCTCAATATATAACTCGTACTATATTCAGACTTGCCAAGTAGACCAGACTGGACTTCAACATGTAATCTTTCTGCCTCAGCCTCATAAATGAAAATTTAAAAACCTATTCCATCACCACATCAAGCCAATATTTAGATCTAAAATGGTGTCTCTGTTAATACTACAGAAGAATCAGAGACAAGAAGAGCTATAAAAATATTAGCTCCTTTGAACCTAGAAGTCTTGTTTCTGAAAGATTATAAAAAGAAAGTTTCTCCAGAGAATTCTCTGTAGAGGAATATAGAATGGCAGAGAAACACTTAAAGAAATGCTCAACCTCATTAGCCATTAGGGAAATGCAAATCAAAACGACCCTGAGATTTCACCTTACACCCATCAGAATGGCCAAGACGAAAAACTCAAGTGACAACACATGCTGGAGAGGTTGTGGAGAAAGGGGAACCCTCCTCCATTGCTGGTGGGAATGTAAACTGGTACAACCACTTTGGAAGTCAATCTGGCGCTTTCTACGACAATTAGGAATAGTGCTTCCTCAGGACCCAGCTATACCACTGCTAGGCATATACCCAAAATTTGCTCAAGTACACAAAAAGAACATTTGCTCAACCATGTTTGTAGCAACTTTATTTGTAATAGCCAGAACCTGGAAACAACCCAGAACCAATCAACCAAACAACCTGGAAACAATCCATCAACGGAGGAATGAATACAGAAACTGTGGTATTTTTACACAATGGAATACTACTCAGCAATCAAAAAAGAGGAAATCATGAAATTTGCAGGCAAATGGTGGGATCTAGAAAAGATAATTCTGAGTGAAGTATCCCAGAAGGAGAAAGACAAACATGAAATATACTAGCTTATATAGACCTAAAAGATATGATAAACATAATGAAAGCTATATACCTAAAGAAGATAATCAAGAAAGCAGACACGGGGGATGATGATCAATCCTCATTTAGAAAGACAAATGGGATATGCATTGAACATATGACAGGAGTCTACCGCAGAAAGCATCAGAAAGACTCTATGTAGAAGTGTTCCAAAGTAGATACTAAGACTCATAACCAATTCTTCGGCAGAGTGCAGGGAATCATATAAAAGAAGGGGAGTTTGATGTGGAAAGGATAGGAGCTCCACAAGGACCAAACATATCTGGGCACAGGGTCTTTTCTGAGATGGACACTCAACCAAGGACCATGAGAGGATAAAAATCTAGAACCTCTGCTCGGATGTGACCCGTGATAGCTCAGTAATCAATTGGTTTCCCATAGTAAGGGGAACAAGGACTATTTCTAACAGGAACTCAATGACTGGCTCTTTGACCTCCCCACCTCCCAAGGGAGGAGCAGTACTGTTAGGCCACAGAGGAGGACTTTGCAGCCAGTCCTGAAAAAACCTGACAAAACGGAGTCATATGAAAGGGGAGGAGGTCCTCCTCTATCAGTGGACTTGGAAAGGGGCAGGGAGGAGATGAGGGAGGGAGGGTGGGATTGGGGAGGGAATGACGGATAGAGGGATACAGCTGGGATATAGAATTAACAAAATGTAACTAATGAGAAAAATAAAATTAAAAAAAAACATTTCAACAAGAAAAAAAAAAAAAAAAAAAAAAGAAAGAAAGTTTCTCTGCCCAGGCCTCATAGCTCACACTTATAATTCAGCACTTGGAAGGTTGAGGCAGCAGGAATAATATTAGTTTAAGACCTGCCTAGGATATAAATAGAGAAATTTGCCTCAGAAAAGGAAAGAAAAGGATAAAGAAAAGAAAAGAAAAGAAAAGAGCTATAGCTATAGAGATAACTCAATGGTAAGAGCATTGGCTGTTCTGCCAGAGGACCCAAATTCAGTTCCTAGCATGCATATGACAGTTCACAAGTCTGCAGTTCTCCTTTTGGAGGATATGATGTCCTCCTCTGGTCTGCATTAGCCTAACATGCATGTAGTATGCAGACATACATGTAGGCAAAAAACCCATACACAGAAAAAAAAATACTCCAAAAAATGCTGATGTGAGAAAAATAGTCATCTTCAGGGAAGAACACACCAATTAATTATCCAATACCAAATGGTCATCCTGAAAACACACATACCAATAACATTCTATAGACTGAGCAAGTTGTAAATCAGAATATATATGCATTAGTCATATGCATATATGCATGCAATAATAAATGAAAAAAGAAGTTGTGAACCTGAAGTAGAGCAAGGAAAATTATATGAGAGAATTTGGAGTGAGAAATGGAAGAAGGAAATTATGTAATTACAGTATAATCTCTAAAATAATTTTAAAATCTTAATATAAATGTTCTACAATACAAAAAACTATATTATAATTTCTAACATTTTATTCAATTACAACACTCTGAACTGACAGTAATTATGAATATTATTTTTAAAATGGAATATATATACATGTAGAGTGATAAGTTTTTTAAAGCAAAGCTTAAAATTGTATGTATGCTCTGATTGCCATCTGTTACAATATGTATGGATATAGATAGAAATTGGAAAAGAAATTGAGATAATCTGACATTTGATGCTTGAGCACTGTGGGATTATAGGTATATTTTTATTCAGAAGACCACCAAATACTGCTAAAACTGAGGCATCAATGTTGTGTCTTGTCTGAATCTGAGTTGCAGTAAAGCCGTTTCTTTTATTTCTTTCAGCATACCAATCTAAAAAAAAAAAAAAAAAGAAAGAAATTTTAAAGAAACTTAGAGATTTCTGTTTTAAAATCGACCTTCATGTTACAATTTCTCATGACATTTAATTTTTTATTTAGTGTTTGAGGATCTTATACACGTGTATATCTTATATAATGTGTTTTGATCAAATCCACCTCTGACTTTAGCCTCTCCAACACCTCTTATATCCCACCACCACATTTCCATCCCACATTTCCATCTCAACCTCACATACTTTTTAAACCCACTGAGTCCACTTAGGGCTACAAGTATGTGAAGAATTGTAGGACTGTCCACTGGAACATCCTAGGAGCCATATTCCTGAAGAAAACGGATATTTTCTCTTCACCAGCAATCATCAATTTCCAGTAACTCCATTGGTAGGGATGGGATTTATGAGCTCCTCCCTTATCCATGTTAGGATATTCATAGATGAGTGCAGCTCTCAACCCTCAACAGGGAATCTTATTTTTGCAGTAAATGGAAATTAACACAGTCTCATAACTGATCAATCCATAGAGAATAAGGGACTGTGGAGAACCCAGCCCTAAATAGAACCTCTGTATCATACCTTCCCCACCCCCACCCCAAGGACTTGGAAATCACTACATAAGAGAGAGAAAAAGAATACAAAAGCCGAAGTAGTGGATGACTGATACAAAACAGTGTTGCCTGGATATGACAGGATTATTGCATACACTAATGCACAGTGTTGATTTGTACATTCATGAGACCTGCACAAGGTCAAGACATTCCATTCTTTTTCTTTTGTTCTCAAATAAATTTTATTTATATTATACATATTGCAATTTATTCATTATATATCCAGTTGAAGCCCCCTCCCTCAACTCATCCCATTCTCACCCTTCATTTGTACCCTCCCTCCCTCTCCCTCTATCCCCTTCTCCTACTCTACTGAATGGGGGATTTCTCCTCCTCTGTCGTCTGCCCAAACCTTGTCAAGTCTCATCAGAAGTGCCTGGATCCTCTTCCTCTGTGGTCTGGCAAGGCCACATTGTCAAGGGGAAGTGATCAAAGAGCAGGGAATGGAGTTCATGACAGAAGCAGAAATTGTGGCACATTTACACAATGGAATACTACTCAGCAATTAAAAACAAGGAAATCGCGGGAGGGGCAAGATGGCCGCGCCGGGAGGACTCTCATTCTGAGCAGCAGCACAGCAGGATCAGCACAGTGACCAGCAATCAGAACTCTTGGCCATAAAACACAGTCATTGTGTTTCCCAGGTGAGAGGATACCCCACGGTGGGGGATTCAATCAGCTTTTAACTCACCCGGCTAAACCGCGGAAGAGATCCCGGTTCCGCCAGACGCTTGGCTGCCGGCCGCCAGCCCCAGCCCCAGCCCAGAGCCACAAGCCAGTGTCTCTGGTCACGGTCCCAGACTGAACCTTGGGCACCACACTATCAGAGACTGGAATTTTCAGTCGAGAGATAACCCCAGGGTACAGGAAACGATTGGGACCGGCCTTAGGTCACCCAGACATCCCCTGGAAAAGACTCAGGCGGGTTCCACGGGCACCCCAGGAGCCAGCCCGGAGCCAGAGCCGGGGACCCAGGTTCCGGCACAGAGCCCTGCCTGCCTGCGCGCCTGATTCGCCGCCGGACATAGAAACGGCGGGTCTGATCTCAGAGCACTCAGCTCACCCCCAACCTGAAAAGGTCCCCGGAAAATTACCCAGCTTAGGGAGCCACTCGGGCTCCCAAAAGCCGCAAAGGCAGACACAGGCAGTTTCTGCGCACCAGACAGCTGGCAGAGACTGAGCCGCCATCACACAGCTGTGCTCCAGGCACAGGCAAATTACTGTGGCCAGCCAGCTGGCGGACACTGAGCAGTGTGCACCAGGGCAAAAAAAGACACTAAGAGTCCGTGTCTCCAGAGAATCCACGGGGAAGGAAGGAAACTGTACTGATCTAAATCACCCAATCCTTCCCTAGAAAAAGTCTAGCAGTCTAGTGGGGCCGAGGCGCCAGCACTCAGCTGTGCTCCAGACACAAGCACAAACAGTTGAGGCGCGCCTGATGTCCAACTGGGTCACAGCAGCTGATCATTAAATTTGCAACAAGAAACCCAGAAACAGGGCAGCTGCCCTCAGGACTTCCCTGGGTGAGAGGAGAACCCTCTCGACTAACAAAGACCACAGTTACCACTCAGGTCTATATCCCTGAGGTGAGCAACTCCTGAAAAAACACCAGCCATCCAGGGACTATACCCAAAAAGCTGAGAAGACATCCTTCAGGAAAAAAAGCTTTCTGCAAAGGGGATTCTCTCCACCACAGGATCCCCAGGAACCACCAGAAAATAACCCAAACACCTAAGATAACACAATGGGTAGAAGCCAGCGTAAAAGCTCAAGCAACAAAAGACAGAGCAATATGGCATCTCCAGAACCCAGTTACCCAGGGGCAAGTAGCCCTGGACACCCCACCATAACTGAAATCCAAGAAGATGACCTAACAAGTATGCTCATGAAGATGATAACAGAGGAAACAAATAAGATTCGTAAAGACATAGAGGAAGATAAACTCAAACAGAATATTGCCATCCATAAAGAAATAGAGGAAGCTGCAGCCAAACAGTTTATGGCCTTTAGAAAGGAAATGCTTAAAACACTGAATGAAATGATAGAAACAGAGCTGAAGGAACTAAAAGAAAAACAGGAAAGTACAATCAGACAGGTGAAGGAAGTAAACAAAACAACTCAAGACCTGAAGATAGAATTGGAAAAATTAAAGAAAACACAAGTGGAAGAAATAATGGAAAGGAAGAATCTAGGGAAGAAAACAGGAACTACAGAGGTAAGCATAACCAACAGACTACAAGAGATGGAAGAAAGAATCTCAGGTGTAGAAGATACAATGGAAGAAATCGATGTATCTGTCAAAGAAAATGTTAAATCCGAAAAATTCCTGACACAGACCGTCCAAGAAATGCAAGACAATATGAAAAGACAAAACCTAAGAATAATAGGTATAGAGGAAAAAGAAGACTCCCTTCTCCAAGGCCCAGAAAATATTTTCAACAAAATCATTGAAGAAAATTTCCCCAAGCTAAAGGAGAGGCCAATTAGAATACATGAGGCCTACAGAACACCCAACAAATTTGACCAGAAAAGAAAATCCTCCCGCCACATAATAATCAAAACAGTAAGTATACAGAACAAAGAAAAAATACTAAAAGCTGCAAGGGAAAAAGGCCAAGTAACATATAATGGCAAACCCATTAGAATCACACCTGACTTTTCAACAGAGACTATGAAAGCCAGAAGGGCCTGGACGGATATCATGCAGACCCTAAGAGAACACAGATGTCAGCCCAGGCTACTATACCCAGCAAAACTCTCAGTCCTCATAGATGGAGAAAACAAGATAGTCAATGACAAAAACAAATTTCAACAATACCTACAAACAAATCCAGCATTACAGAAGACACTGGAAGGGAAAATACAACCCAAGAAAGCTAGCTACATTCAAGAAAACACAGGAAATAAATAACCTCACTTCAGTAAAACAAAAAGCAACCAAGCATACAACCTGATGACCACAGCCAACACCAAAATCAAGAGATCTAACAGCCACTGGTCATTAATCTCTCTCAACATCAATGGACTCAACTCTCCAATAAAAAGACACAGATTAACAGAATGGATACGTAAACAAAACCCAGCAATCTGTTGCATACAAGAAACACACCTAAGACACAAAGATAGACATTACCTGAGGGTAAAGGGTTGGAAGACGACTTTCCAAGCAAACGGACCCAAGAAGCAAGCAGGAGTAGCCATTCTAATATCTGATAAAATAGACTTTCAACCAAAATTAATCAAAAGAGATGGGGAAGGACACTTCATACTCATCAAGGGAAAATTCCACCAGGAAGACATCACAATCCTGAACATCTATGCCCCAAATACAAGGGCACCCACATTTGTGAAAGAAACATTTATAAAATTTAAAGCACATATAGATCCACACACATTAATAGTGGGAGACTTCAACACCCCACTCTCAACAAAGGACAGGTCAACCAAACAGAAATTAAACAAAGAAACAATGTCTCTGACAGAGGTCATGAATCAAATGGACCTAACAGACATTTACAGAACTTTACACCCAAACACAAAAGAATTTACCTTCTTCTCAGCACCTCATGGAACCTTCTCCAAAATAGACCACATAGTGGGTCACAAAGCAAGCCTCAACAGATACAAGAAGATTGAAATAATCCCATGTATCTTGTCTGATCACCATGGATTAAAGCTGGACCTCAACAATAACAGAAATAACAAAAAGCCTACACACACATGGAAACTGAACAACCTGTTACTAAATGACAGCTGGGTCAGGGAAGAAATAAAGAAAGAAATTAAAGTCTTTCTAGAAATCAATGAAAATGAAGACACAACATACCCGAACTTGTGGGACACAATGAAAGCAGTGCTAAGAGGAAAGTTCATAACACTAAGTGCCTTCAAGAAGAAATTCGAGACAGCTCATTCAAGCACCCTAATGGCTCACTTAAAAACCCTAGAAAAAGAAGAAGCAGACACACCAAGAAGGAGTAGATGGCTGGAAATAATCAAACTCAGGGATGAAATCAATCAATTGGAAACAAATAAAACAATTCAAAGAATCAATGAAACCAAGAGCTGGTTCTTTGAGAAAATCAACAAGATCGACAAACCCTTAGCCAGGCTAACTAAAAGGCAGAGAGACACCACCCAAATCAACAAAATCAGAAATGAAAAGGGGGATATAACTACAGACACTGAGGAAATCCAAACAATCATTAGGACTTACTTCAAAAGTCTATATGCCACAAAATTTGAAAATCTAAATGAAATGGACAATTTTCTTGATAGATTTGACTTACCAAAGCTGAACCAGGACCAGGTAAATCAACTAAATAAACCTATATCCCCCAAAGAAATAGAAGCGGTCATCAAAAGTCTCCCATCCAAAAAAAGCCCAGGACCAGATGGCTTCAGCGCAGAATTCTACCAGACCTTCAAAGAAGAGCTAACACCAATTCTCTTCAAACTATTCCACAAAATAGAAACAGAAGGAATATTACCAAATTCATTCTATGAAGCCACAGTCACCTTGGTACCTAAACCTCACAAAGACTCAACAAAGAAAGAGAATTTCCGGCCAATCTCCCTTATGAACATTGATGCAAAAATACTTAATAAAATACTTGCAAACCGAATCCAAGAACACATCAAAGATATTATCCACTATGACCAAGTAGGCTTCATCCCAGGTATGCAGGGGTGGTTCAATATACGGAAATCCATCAATGTGATCCACCATATTAACAAACTGAAAGAAAAAAACCACATGATAATCTCCCTAGATGCTGAAAAAGCCTTTGACAAAATCCAACATCCATTCATGTTCAAAGTATTGGAGAGATCAGGGATACAAGGCACATATCTAAACATAGTAAAGGCGATATACAGCAAGCCTATAGCCAACATCAAACTGAATGGAGAGAAACTTAAAGCAATCCCACTGAAATCAGGGACAAGACAAGGCTGCCCACTCTCTCCATATCTCTTCAACATAGTGTTGGAAGTCCTTGCTAGAGCAATAAGACAGTTGAAGGAGATCAAGGGGATACAAATTGGAAAGGAAGAAGTCAAATTATCACTATTTGCAGATGATATGATAGTATACGTGAGTGACCCCAAAAACTCTACCAGGGAACTCCTACAGCTGATAAACACCTTGAGCAAAGTGGCAGGATACAAAATTAACTCAAAAAAATCAGTAGCCCTCCTGTATACAAAAGACAAAAGGGCTGAGAAAGAAATTAAGGAAACAACACCCTTCACAATAGCCACAAATGACATAAGGTACCTCGGAGTAACCCTAACCAGGGAAGTCAAAGACTTGTATGAAAAAAATTTCAAATCTCTGAAGAAAGAATTAGAAGAAGATATGAGAAGATGGAAAGATCTCCCATGCTCATGGCTTGGTAGGATTAACATAGTAAAAATGGCCATCTTACCAAAAGCAATCTACAGATTCAATGCAATGCCCATCAAATTACCAACACAATTCTTTACAGACTTGGAAAGGAAAATTCTCAACTTCATATGGAATAACAAGAAACCCAGAATTGCTAAAACAATCCTCTACAATAAAAGATCTTCTGGAGGTATCTCCATCCCTGATCTTAAGTTGTACTATAGAGCAACAGTTTTTAAAACTGGATGGTACTGGCATAGAAACAGAATGGTGGATCAATGGAACCGAACAGAGGACCCAGAAATAAACCCACACACTTATGGACACCTGATCTTTGACAGAGACGCCAAAACCATACAATGGAAAAAAGATAGCATCTTCAACAAATGGTGCTGGTCTAACTGGATGTCTACATGTAGAAAAATGAAAATAGATCCATACTTGTCACCCTGCACAAAACTGAAGTCCAAGTGGATCAAAGACCTCAACATAAAACCAGACACATTAAATCGGCTTGAAAAAAAACTGGGAAATACCCTAGAACTCATTGGTACAGGGGGAAACTTCCTGAACAGAACACCAACAGCACAGGCTCTAAGAGCAACAACCAATAAATGGGACCTCATGAAACTGAAAAGCTTCTGTAAAGCAAAGGACACCGTCATCAAAACAAAGCGACCACCTACAGATTGGGAAAGAATCTTCACCAACCCTTTATCTGACAGAGGACTCATATCCAGTATATATAAAGAACTAAAGAAGCTGAAAAACAGCAAACCAAGTAATCCACTTAAAAAATGGGGAACAGAGCTAAACAGAGAACTCTCTGTAGAGGAATACCAAATGGCAGAGAAGCACTTAAAGAAATGCTCAACTTCACTAGCCATTAGGGAAATGCAAATCAAAACAACCCTGAGATTTCACCTTACACCCATGAGAATGGCCAAGATCAAAAACTCAAGTGACAACACATGCTGGAGAGGTTGTGGAGAAAGGGGAACCCTTCTCCACTGCTGGTGGGAATGTAAACTTGTACAACCACTCTGGAAATCAATCTGGTGCTTTCTCAGACAACTAGGAATAGCGCTTCCTCAAGATCCAGCCATACCACTACTGGGCATATATCCAAAAGAGGCTCAAGTACACAAAAAGGACATTTGCTCAACCATGTTTGTAGCAGCTTTATTTGTAATAGCCAGAAGCTGGAAACAACCCAGATGCCCCTCAACTGAAGAATGGATGCAGAAATTGTGGTACATCTACACAATGGAATATTACTCAGCAATGAAAAATAAGGAAATCATGAAATTTGCAGGTAAATGGTGGGATCCGGAAAGGATCATCCTGAGTAAGTTGTCCCAGAAGCAAAAAGACACACATGGTATATACTCACTCATATAGACATACAACATAGGACAAACCCACTAAAACCTGTGCATCTAAAGAAACGAAGCAAGAGAGAGGACCCTAACTAAAATGTCCAATCCCCATCCGGAAAGGCAAAGAGGATGGACATCAGAAGAAGAAGAAAACAGGAAACAACCTAGGAACCTACCACAGAGGGCCTCTGAAAGCCTCTGCCCTTCAGACTATCAAAGCAGATGCTGAGCCGGATGGGCAACTGTTGGGCAGGAGAACGGAATTTTAGGTAAGAACTGGGAAATAGTAAGAGCTGGAGAGGACAGGGTCTCCACAAGGAGAGCAACAGAACAAGAAAATTTGAACATAGGGAACTTCCCAGAGACTCATACTCCAACCAAGGACTATTCATGGAGATAACCTAGAACCCCTGCACAGATGTAGCCCAGGGCAGTTCAGAATCCAATTGGGTTACATAGTAATGTGAAGAGGGACTGCCTCTGACATAATCTGATTGGCCTGCTCTTTGATCACCTCCCTCTGGGGGGGGGGGGGGCAGCCTTACCAGGCCACAGTAGAGGACAATACAGCCACTTTTGATGTGAACTGACAGACTAAGACCAGAAAGGAGAGGAGAACCTCCCCTATTAGTGGACTTGGGGAGTGGCATGCAAGCAGAGGGAGGAGGGAGGGTGGGATTGGGAGGAGAGGAGGGAGGGGTTTATGGGGGGATGCAGAATGAATAAAGTGTAATTGATGAAAAATTTAAGAAAAAAGGGAAAAAATAATTTAAGATCCTTAAATGACTTTCAAAATTGGAGGAAAACATGGAGTTAGTCAATTGGCATGGAGCACGTCTCGCCCCTGGGGGCAATGGTCTCCTGAACCTACTCAGACCTCGGACACCACCACTGCTAGTTCTAGAACTGACGCAGGATGTTCCAATGAGGGGTTAAGGCTTCTCATAATATTTCCTATAAGCCCACACCTGTTTGTCTATATCCCCCATTTTTATTCATTATTAGCCAGATAGAGCCAAGTAATTGTGGTAATGATACTTGCTTTTTTGCCCAATGCTGGAATGCTAGTAAATTTAGGTATGCCCTGGTTACTCGCATGCCTCACTGGGTGCCTGTGCCCATTGATGCCCCTCACGCTATGACTCTCTTCAGATAGAAAAGGGATCTTGGAACTACAGCCACCATTGTTACTACCATCTCATTGACGGCTGGTGGAACTACCACCAGGGCATTAGCCATGAGTCATACTGGGCAGACTGCTCAGACCCTGAATAATCATTTAGCCAATGTAGCTCATGCCTTAGTTGTACATAAAGGAATTAATGCTCAACTAAAAGGAAGCTTGATGGTGTTCAATCAGAGGATTGACCTCTTGCAGGAGCAAATTGATACCCTATGGCAAATCGCTCAACCTGGCTGTCAATGAAAGTATGCTGGACTTTGTGTCACTAGCATACAACATGAGAATTTTTCCTGTGCTGCAAATCTGTCTAAACAATTGTCGAGCTATATTTTAGGTAATTGCTCTGGAGAATTCGATACTACGATGGAGCAGCTGAGAGTGGCCATTGTCATAGTAATTTCTACCGGAGTGGACCCAGGACTAGCCACAGGATTATCAACATGGATTGCTGCAGCCATGAATCATCTGAAGGAATGGGCGGGCATGGGAGTGTTAGCAGGCCTTCTGGTGTTGGTCTCCTTGGTTTGTCTGTGGTATATATGCAAGATTAGAGTCTCACAACAGTGTGATGCAGCCATGATCATTCAGGCCTTTACAGCCATTGAAGCAGGACATTCTCCCCAAGCATGGTTGGATACCATAAAAAGCTAAAATGATACGCTCAGGATGCGAGGCTAAGCACTGCACTCAGGGTCAGCCGCTTTGGACCCAGAGAAGAGCATGTCTGATTGCATGCGGGTTGATGCCCCAGGTCCCGCCTCTGAGAAAAAGGTATCAGACGGGTCTGATGCTCTTTGGGTGGATGACACCTAAATGAACATCTGTACAAAGTCCCAATTTATTTCTAATATCAGAGATCAGACCTCTACTCTTGCCTGATGAGTCTAAAACAAAAAGGGGGAACTGTAGAGAGCTGCGGAATGCTATGCCTTAAAGATGGAGCTGATTTCCACCTTCCACCTTCCCGATGGTGAGTGCTCTCTGTCACGAACAACTCCACATTTGGCTAAGGCCGAGGATCTGGCTTGCTTCCATGTATGTGGACCTCTCTGCATTGCCCCCGTGGCACGCCTGGGTTGGCTACCCAGAGGCTATTTAAGCTGTGGGCTGGCTTTCCCCGGGGTTCGAGGATTGTTCAATGTTCCTGAATAAACTGCATTGAAAAAAAAATAAAAAATAAAAAAAAACAAGGAAATCATGAAATTTGCAGGCAAATAGGTGGAACTAGAAAAGATCATCTTGAGAGAGGTAACCCAGAAGCAGAAAGGCACTCACTTATAAGTGGATATTAAACATATAACATAGAATTAACATACTAAAATCTATAGTCCTAAAGAAGCTAAACAACAAGGAGGACCCTAAGGAAGAGGCTTAAACATCACTCAGAAGGCCAAATAAGATAAACATCAGAAGTAGGTGAAGAAAAGGAACAAAATAGGAGCCTTCCACAGGGTGCCTCTAAAAGATTCTACCTGTCAGGGTATTGAAGGCGATACTGAGACTCACAGTTAAACTTAGGGCAAAGTGCAGGAAACCTTATGGAAGAGAGGGATATAGAAAGACCTGGAGGAGACAGGAACTCTACAAGGAGAGCAAGAGAGCCAAAAAACCTGGGCCCAGGGGGCCTGCAGACTTACATACTCCAACCAAGGACCATGTATGGAGAGGTCCTAGATCCCCTGCTCCAAGAAAGCACAAAGGATGCTCAGTTTCTAAGTGAGTAAGGGAAACAGGGGCTCCTAGTAAGGGATACAGGGGCTGACTCTGACATGAACTCAGTGGCAGGCTCTCTGATCACCTCCCCCTGGTGCGTTCAGCCTTGCCAGGCCACAGAGGAAAGTGATGCAGCTAGCCCTGATGAGACCTGATTGGCTAAGGTCAGATAGAAGAGAAGGAGGCCCTCCCCTAACAGTGGGCTTGGGAAGGGGAATAGGGGAGAAAGAGGAGGGTGAGTGGGACTGGGAGGAGATGAAGGAAGAGACTACAGCTGGGAAACAAAGTGAATAAATTGTAATAAACAAACAAACAAACTAATTAATTAATTAAAATAATCTGAGTGTAAGTCTTCAGCAAAGAGATCATCTCAGGAGGCTATTCTTGGAGAAACAGAGTAAGTCAGGGAGGAAAAAGAAGCTGACTTCTCATTCATTATTAAGCATGCTACTGCTGTGAGCAACTGAGGCTTACTCCTGTAAGTGTCGCAGCTCTGAAGGGAAAGGCTTTCCCTATGGAAGTGTTACAGCTCTGCTCTGGCAGGGAGAAGTTTCCCCAGCAAAAACTCTGTTCCATCAGAAGTGTTACAGCTCTGCTCAGAGAGGGATCCTGGTAATTTGATCCAACAAATAACACAAAATCACACTGAACAACAAATCTCGCACAAGAGATTTATGGGAAGGAAAAGTCCATTAGGGTGGCTCTGTATGGGAGAGAAGTAGCAGCGAATGGAGCAGCAGGCAGGGTTTATATGGGGTTTCTTGGAGAGCAGACCTTCCAAGGTGGAGATTTGCAGAGAGAATTGGTAAAATTTCAGTTCCTGAGCTTGGACAAGCTCAGAGATTGCTGAGTTTTCATGCTCAGGGATTGGTGAGATTTTGTTTCTTGGCTCTAGTCTTGGGCTTGGGGTAAAGTCAAGATCAGTGTGTGTGTTGTTTTGTCCCTTTTCCCTTATTACTCTTACTGAAAACTTCTGGCACAGCCTGTAGATTGTGTCTCAAAGATAGTCTATCAAAAGAAAAAAAAAGGTTTTTGTGCAACTTCTCAACCCTTCATTAACTGATCATTGTTTTGGAGGCATTCACTTGTTCTCCTCCCCTCATCAGAATAGACATTTAATTTTTTCCAACGTATTTTTTTTTTAATTTGGAGATTTCACATCACACTAGCTTTCCAGTCTTTCTCTGTCCACCTGTAACCTTCCTCCCAGAAAACAAATACAATTTGTGTTATCAATATACTCACTGGAGCGTGATCAAACTCTCAATGGTCTGTCCTTTAAATAGAACTCAGTCATGAGTCCTTTCCCTTCCAGAGCCATGCTGCTCCAGAATTTTGACTAACCCTTTTTATAAGGGAACTGGAAGCAGGTGAGAATTATGCCTGTTGGCTATTCATTCCAACTCCAGGGAAAGCAGATACTTTTTTTTTTTTTTTGCTTTTTAAAATTTTTTATTAATTACACTTTATTTACTTTGTATCCCCCCTGTAGTTCCCTCCCTCCTCCCCTCCCAATTCTTCCCTTCCTCTTTCTTCTCCACGTATGCCCCTTCCCAAGTCCACTGGTAGGGCAGGTCTTCTTTTCCTTCCTTCTGATCCTAGTCTGTTAGGTCTCATCAGGAGTGGCTGCATTGTCTTCCTCTGTGGCCTGGTAAGGCTGCTCCCCCCTCAGGGAGTGGTGATCAAAGGGCAGGCCAATCAGTTCATGTCAGAGACAGTCCCTGTTCCCATTACTATGGAACCCACTAAGAGACTGAACTGTCATGGGCTACATCTGTGCAGAGGTTCTGGGTTATCTCCATGCATGCTACTTGGTTGAACTAACTAGTCTCGGGGAAGACCCATGTGCCCAGATTTTGTGGATGTGTTGCTCTCCTTGTAGAGCTCCTGTCCCCTCCAGGTCTTACTAACTCCTACTTCTTTCATAAGATTCCCTGCAATCTCCTCAAAGGTTGGCCATAAGTCTCAGCTTCTGCTTTGATAGTCTGCAGGGCAGAGCCTTTGAGAGGTCCTCTGTGGCAGGATCCTAACTTGTTCCCTGTTTTCTCCTTCTTCTGATGTCCATCCTTTTTGTCTTTCTGGATGGGGATTGAACATTTTAGCCAGAGTTCTCCCTCTTGATTAGTTTTTTAGGTGTACAGATTTTAGTAGGTTTATCCTATATTATATGTTTATATGAGTGAGTATATACCATGTGTGTCTTTCTGCTTCTGGGATAACTCACTCAGGATGATCTTTTCCAGTTCCCACCATTTACCTGCAAATTTCATGATTTCCTTGTTTTTTTGTTTTTGTTTTTGTTTTCTTCTTTTTTTATTTTATTATTTTTTTTTATCAGTTACATTTTATTAACTCTGTATCCCAGCCATGTCCCGATCCCTCATTCTCTCCCAGTCCCTCCTTCCCTCCCTCATCTCCACCGTGCCCCTTTCCAAGTCCACTGATAGGGGGGACCTCCTCCCCATTCATCTGATCCTGTTTTATCAGGTATCTCCAGGACTGGCCGCAAAGCCCTCCTCTGTGGCTTAACAGGACTGCTCCTCCCTTCGGGGGTGGGAAGACCAAAGAGCCAGTCATTGAGTTCCTGATAGAAATAGTCCTTGTTCCCCTCACTTTGGGAAACCAATTGGTTACTGAGCTACCACAGGCTACATCTGAGTGGAGGTTTTAGGTTATAACCATACATGGTCCTTGGTTGAATGTCAGTCTCAGAAAAGACCCTGTGCCCAGATAGAAAATGTCAGTCTCAGAAAAGACCCTGTGCTCCTTGTGGAGCTCCTATCCTTTCCCCAACAGACTAACTCCCCTTCTTTCTTATGATTCCCTGTACTCTGCCAAAGGTTTGGTCATGAGTCTTTGCTTTGAAAACTCTGCTAGTTAGAGTCTTTCAGATGCGCTTGTTTTTTATTGCTGAGTAGTATTCCATTGTGTAGTTGTACCGTTCTTTCTGCATCCATTCCTCAGTTGAGGGGCATCTTGGTTGTTTCCAGCTTCTGGCTATTACAAATAAAGCTGCTACAGACATGGTTGAGCAAATGTCCTTTTTGTGTACTTGAGCCTCTTTTGAATATATGCCTAGGAGTGGTATGGCTGGATCTTGAGGAAGAGCTATTCCTAGTTGTCTGAGAAAGCACCAGATTGCTTTCCAGAATGGTTGTACAAGTTTACATTCCCACCAGCAGTAGAGAAGGGTTCCCCTTTCTCCACAACCTCTCCAGCATGTGCTGTCACTTTAGTTTTTTTATCTTGGCCATTCTCATGGGTGTAAGGTGAAATCTCAGGATCGTTTCGATTTGCATTTCCCTTATGACTAATGACATTGAACATTTCTTTAAGTGTATCTTTGCCATTCGGTATTCCTTTGTCGAGAATTCTCTGTTTAGTTCTGTTTCCCATTTTTTAATTGGATTACTTAATTTGTTGCTTTTTAACTTCTTTTGTTGTTTATATATACTGGATATTAGCCCTCTGTCAGATACAGGGTTGCTGAAGATCCTTCCCCAATCTGTAGGTAGTCGTTTTTTTCTGACAATAGTGTCCATTGCTTTACAGAAGCTTTTCAGTTTCATGAGGTCCCATTTATTGATTGTTGCTCTTAGAGCCTGTGCTGTTGGTGTTCTGTTCAGGAAGTTGTCTCCTGTACCAATGAGTTCCAGGCTCTTCCCCACTTTTTTTCTAACAGGATTAGTGTGTCTGGTTTTAAATTGAGGTCTTTGATCCACTTGGACTTTAGTTTTGTTCGGGGTGATAAATATGGATCTATTTGCATTTTTCTACATGGCCATCCAGTTAGACCAGCCCTTGTAAACCCTCAAGGCTGACTGAGGAGCTCAAATGACCAGGCCCCACCTACCAGACTTTCCTAATTGTCTTTAATAGGCCATTCCCTAACTTCAGTTCAAAGCCCTGAGGCAAGAGAGTAGCCAGGCCCCACCCTACAGGAAAAAAAAAATCCCACCAGTCCCTGAGTTTACCCCAAGATTAATACCACATAATCCCTCTAAACCCAGGCCACCATGGAAAGCTTCATCATCCCCAAGAACCCCTATATAAACCTTGTGTTCTTCTCAGTTCCATGCTGCTTCTCACCCAAGCAGAGGGAGCCAACTTTCCTGGTTCTTCCCTCCCAACAAATTTCTTGTGTGAGGTTTGTTGTACAGTGTGACTTTGTGGTATTCTTTGGTTACAGACTGCCAGGATACCTTTTCATCTGATCTGTAACACTTATAGTGCCTACCTTAGAAAGCTAAAATGGTTGAATACTAAACTTGTTCTTTAATGAAAATTCTGAGATTGTAAGTGGCAGAATGGAGAAAGTAGACCATGAATTCATATTGAGGCTGTAATGCATAAAAAGGGTCCAGGTAATAGTAAAAAAATTAGCTTAGAGGAAGCAGGTCTCTTTGAGGTACCATCATTTTCAATGCCAGTGAAACAGAGATGTCCTACTTAGCTTCAGCTGTCAACTTGACACAGCCTAGAATCATCTGATAGAATCTCAACCAAGGTATTGTTCAGGTAAGATTGGCCTGTAGCAATATCTTTAAGAGTTTTCTTTTTTTAATTAATTTATTTTTTATTAGCTTTATATCCTGATCATAGCACCCTTCTCCTCCTGATCCCATCCTCCCTCCTTCTTCCCCTTTCCCCCATCCTCTACTCCTCAGAAAAGAGGGGCACCCCCCAACCAACCCACCACAGCACATCAAGTCATATCAGTACTTACCTTCCCCTGTTCCTCTGTGGCCTGGCAAAACAACTCTGTCAGGGGTAAGTGATCAAAAGCCTGCAACAGAGTCTATGTCTGAGACAACCCCTGCTCCTCTTATTTAGAGGATCCACATGAAGCCTGAGCTGCCCATAGACTACATCTGTGTAGGGAGCATAGGTCCAATCCATGCATGGTCCTTGGTTGGTGCTTCAGGATTTCTTGATTAATGATCAATGTGCAAGAGCCCAGTGTGCTCTGTGCAACACCATCCATCAGCATTTTGGTTCAGGCTGTATAAGAAATCTAGCTAAGCATGAGCCTGTGAGTGAATCAGTTAAGAAGTAAGACAGAAGCATTCCTCCATGATTTGTGCTTTATGTTCTAATTAGAGTTCCTGCCCTGACTTCCATTAATTATGAACTGCAATCTGAAAGTATAAGCCAAACAAATCATTTTTTTCTGCAACTTGCTTTTGGTCACCACAACATAAAAATAACTAGAACAAGAAGAAAGAAACTGTGATAGGCAGAAGGAATGGCGATTAAGGGACTGTCCAGCAACTCAGATCAAATTGTATCAGAAATATTTGGAGAGAATTGTTTTAAAATAGATTGTGTGAGTGATAGTTCCCTTTCCAACCAAGGTTGAACAATAAAGAAGATGGAGGTGGAGGTAAGAAGTAATAAGAGAGTCCTTAGTTCCTCTTAATGAGAAAATTGGAAATTATCCCCTTATATCATCCCAGCCATGCATTCACGTTAGAATCAACAGTTAGAAGGGGTTGACATGCAGTAGTAAAGCCATCTTTTCCAAAGCTTTGACTACTTAGCATTTTGGGAATTACCTCTGCCAGGAGACAAGTGACTAATCCACCACCACAGCAATTCTAGATGGGCTTGGGGGAGCATTCATGGTGCAAAAGGTATACCATATGGCAGTGATTCCATATTCTAAGGGAAGACACTGAATGAGGGCCTACTGAATTCAAGGGCCTACTTAATGTGTTCCCTGAGCCAAAACTGGGAACCAGAACCCTGTGGTTATGGCTGCTGAGCTCTGTATATCTCAGAGAATAGCTGTAGTATGATTTTTTTTTATCCCTCTGAGGAACGACACAGTCATAAGGTTACATTTTGGGCCTCCTCCTTGCCTAATTCTCAGTGATTCCTCACAATTTTCACTTGAGACATAGTGGAAGTAGCCTTTGACTTAACATCCGACTGAACTCCAAACCTGATGTAGTTCTGCTTTCCTATCCTATGTTTGCCATTACAGATGGAGTTAGTTATTTCCTCAGCTGAAAAAATAGTGTCGTCAGAGAGTTAAGTGATAAGCACTAATTTGAACCACCAAATACCAGGCAGAATTGTCTTGATTCACCACAAACTTGCTTGGGTAAGTAGGTACTAATGCAATTACACCAAAAATAAAAAAAAAAAAAATGAGTGAAGCACTGACATGTGTGTGTCCTGTATTTGTTAGGACCAATGAAATGATGACACGCACAGATTTTACACGAAAGAGGTTTATTGGATGGAGATGAAGAGAGAGAGAGAAGAAGAAGAAAGCAAGACATCATAGGGGGAAGGGAGAGGGGCACCCTAACAAAGAAAGGAGAAAGAACAGGAGAAGGCGAGAGTCAGACAACAAGAGGTCAAGAGGGCAAGAGGGCAGGTTAGTCCTTTCATGGAGCAACTTAACCATGCCTGCCAGGTGTGACTATCTGGCAGGTGACACATGATGACATCATAGATTGCTAGGAAACCCAGAAGCAGGCTGCCTAAGTACTAACTTTCCTAACTTTTTCTATAATTAAAAAATGAAGTTTGGACTACTTCTCATGTAAGGCAAGTTAAACTATATAAATGTAGGTACATTGGAAGCAACTCTTGGTTGCCATGCAAGGGGGTAAGAGAGAGAGAAATAAAAAAAAAAAACTAACATCAACAAAATGTCCAGGTTACATGGTCAAGAGAAGGAGGGAAGCCCCTGCCCTGGAAAGTTCAGGGTAGAAGGTGGAGTTACCAGCCATGCAAGGCAGCAAAGAGGGACTGAGGAATGCTGAGAGAACCTGGAGCTACTTGCCCTGGGCCAAAAGCATACCATTCCAGCCTTTTGTTAATAATAAGTGAACAACGGGAGGAGATTCTCTTCTGGCTCTTTCCTGCTGACACTGGGGGCACCGTAGGGAGGTCAAAAGGCTGAAAAGTTTACCATGTCCAGGAAGAATAGGCTGTTTTGATGCTGTCAGGGTCTGTAAGAACATTTATGGTTGTGACTGAAAGTGCAGGTCCCGCTTGATGGAAGTCTGTTAGGTCACACTGGAACACCTTTGGTAGCTGCTTTGGCACTGTCATGGACGTAGGAAACACCTGGGTCTGGCAGGATACTGGAACATATATATAGGCAGAAAACAAAGTTAAGTAGGTTATGGAAAAATTTTCTTTAGGTACATTTAAAACTTTTAGGACAGTGAACAGAGATGGAAGGTTTGGATCAAAGAGACTTGAACTTGGGATCTTCCATTTTCCTGAGGGAACCTTCATTTACTCAATCACTGGCAGTAATTAAAAAGGTATTGCTTTGGATCTGTCATCTAAGGAAATTGAGGCCAAGTTTGGTTACAGAAGTGGGTAAGCTTAGAGGCTCTTAAAGTGGGTGTTAGGTATAGAATTCTGAAATTCTCTAGAAGACATTACAGAGAAGAATCTGGAGGAACAGATGAATGGATTATTACCATTGGGCAAGTAGGAATCAGTGACCTGTCAATGCATCCCAAGAGCAATATTTGACTCAGTAGAATAGTATGGTAAATCTGTTCCAACAGCTCTTCAGGATTGGCCAGAGACCAAGGGCACAGTTGCCCATAGCAAACACTGTTTACCTAGCTAGGATTTCATAGATGAGAGAGAGGGGGAAAAAGAGAAACCATGCTGGTAGAGGAAAAGTCTTACCCAAGGGAGAAAAAAAGTCCCAGATGAAGGGTTTGGATGTAGATTGGCGAGTGATAGGAAGCATTTGCACCAACCAGAAATGAAAAATCACCAATCAGCTGGTTGGGTGTAAGAGTGTAACAATCAAGTAGCCAGGAAAGAGAAGTCCCAAAACAAGGAAAAGGTGGAGGAATCTTACCCTCTGAGATGGGCAAAAGGTACAGTACTTATCTGGAGCCCAATTGACCTGAGAAGTGGATTCAGAAAGATTTTCTGCAACTTACAAAAATCCCTTTTAAGTTTTACAAAGGAGATAAAACTTTAGACATGTTAGCATGAACTTTCCAGGACAGGGGCTTCCCTTCCTCTCCTTACCACATAATCTGGAAATTTTGTTGCTGTTACTTTTTTTTTCTCTTTCTCTTACCCCCTTACATGACAACCAAGAGCTACTTCCAATGAACCTCCATTTCTATATTTTAATTTGCCTTACATTAGAGGCAGCCCAAGCTCTTCATTTTTTAATTATAGAAAAAAGGAGGCATTTTAGTACTTAGGCAGCCTGCTTCTAGATAGCCTAGCAACCTATGATGTGATCATGTGTCACCTGCCCCAGCTAGCCATACCTGCCAGGCATGGTTCAGTTGCTCCTTGAAAGGATTAACCCTGGAGTCCAAGATGGCTGCCACTAGCACGCACCCTACCTGAGGAGCACAGGACCCAAAACTCAGAAATTGGTGAGTATAGGGGCAGCAGAAGACAGAACTTCAATACTGAGACTTTTTGGGTGAGAGGGGACAACTCGTGAGCTGGGACAATTTGGATCCACGTCACCCATGGATGTCTCCAGGAATGAGAGTGGTGAATATTCCACACCCCTGCACTTCCCCTTGCTGCAAGCATGGTCCTCCCTGCTCAGCAGAGTAGGCTGGCAGTAGTCAGTGCCAAAAGCACAGGACTCCCTGCTCAGCAGAGGCTGTAGTGGTTGCCCCAAACAAGAGCTTCCTCGTTCAGTGACTGAGATGGCAGAGGTGGCAGCAGTATGGGCCTCCAAGGTCTGCAGCTGTTACAGGCAGGAGGCTCCATGCTTGGTGAATGAGAAAGCAGAGGTGGCTGCCCAAAGCAGGATCCTCCATGCTTGGTGACAGAATGGCAGAGGTTGCTGTCCCAAGTATGGGTCTCCTTGCCCAGCCAACCAGTGGACACCACTGAGCTGATTAATCTCCTACACTCCCATTTGCCCCTGTGGGCCCAAATCTGAGAGTAGAGAACAGGGGGAAAGCCTGTGCTTTCCAGTTAGGCCTGGAAGCGAGTTAGTGCACCTTCAAGTGAGTGCACGCAGAGCTCAGACCCAGGATCCCTCAACAATAGCAGTCAGAAATTGGATCCCTCACAACCACACCCCCACTGTGGGCAACACAGGGATCCTTGAGAGCGTGTTCTCAACATTGACGTTCCTGTTCTGTGGGTCTCCCAGTGGAGTCTAGGCAAATAATTCCTGGAGCCAGGACAGATCTGAATACCATGAGGTAGTAGGACAGGCCTGTAGGCCACTGAGGTATTTAGGGCACCTGTGCATGCACATTGTGCCCCATAACAGTGTCAGCACCCCTTCCTAAGATTAAGCTCCACAGGAAAATAATCTTAAAGCTATGCTTATCCAGTTATTATAGGCACATAAACAGGAAACAAACAAAGCTCTCAAAGAAATACAGGCAAATAGTAGAGCCCCCCCCCAAAAAAAAATAGAGACACAATTAGTGACATAGAGAGAAGAAATGAAGAAAAAAATAGAGGCCATCATGGAAAGACAGGAATCCATATTCAAACAGGTGAAGGAAATGATGCAAGCAATGAAAACAGAATTAGAATCAGTAAAGAAAACACAAACAGAGAAAATTCTGGAGCTGGAGAACTTAGAGAAAAGTTCAGGAACCACAAAGGTAAGCATCACCAACAGAATACAAAAAGTGGAAGAAAGAATCTCAGATGCTGAACATGCAATCACAGAAATTGATACATTTCTTTTTTTATACATTTCTTGAGAAAAAGTAAAATCAGAAAAGTTTCAAATACAAAACATCCAAAAAATCAAGGACACCATGAGAAGACAAAATCTAAGAATAATAGGAATAGATGAAAAAGAAGATTCCAGGCTCAAAGGTCCAGAAAATATCTTCAAGAAAATCATAGAAGAAAATTTTCCCAACTTAAAGAAAGAGATGTCCATAAACATACAAAAGGCCTACAGAACACCAAATAGACTAGATCACAAAAGAAAATCCTCACATCACATAATAGTCAAAACACTAACTCTACAGAACAATGACAGCAAAATATTAAAAGCAGCAAGGGAAAAAGGCCAAGTAACATATAAAGGTAGACCTATCAGAATCATACCAGAATTCTCAACAGAAACTATGAACAACAGAAGGGCCTGGGCAGATGTCATGTAGACTCTTAGAAGACCACAGATGCCAACCCAGACAACTATACCCAGAAAAGCTTTCAATCAACATAGATGGAGAAATCAAAATATTCCATAACAAAACTAAACTTAAATAATATCTACACAATAACCCAGCCCTACAGAGGATACTAGAAGGAAAACTCTGATCCAAAGAAATCAAATACACCCAAGAAAACACAGGATATAGATAACATCATAACAAAAAAAAATTAAAAAAAAAAACAAGCGTAGAAACAAAGTAACACCACCAAGTCCACAATAAGAGGAACTAACATTCATTGGTCACTATTACCTATCAACATCAATTGACCCAACTCCCAAGTAAAAAGACACAGACTAACAGAATAATTGATAAAACAGGATTCAACATTCTGCTGCTTCCAAGAAACACACCTCTGCAACAAATATAAACAATACCTCAAAGTTAAGGGCTGGAAAAAATGTTTTTCAAGCAAACGGACATAAAAAACAAGTTGAGGTAGCTATCCTAATATCTACTAAAATAGACTTCAAAAGAAAAGTAATCAAAAAAAGATGAAAAGAGGTACTTCATTCCCATCAAAAGAAAAATCCATCAAGAGGATATCACAATTCTAAATATGCCACAAATAAAAGAGCACCTGCATTTGTAAATGAAACATTATTAAAGCTTAAAACACACATTGATCCCAAAACTTAAAAGTGGGAGACATCAACATTCCACGCTTACTAAGGGACAGATAATCAGGACAGAAGCTAAATAGGGAAATAATGACACTTGCAGAGTCCAAATCCAAATGGACCTAATAGATGTCTATAGAAATTTTTACCCAAACTCAAGAGTATACCATCTTTTCAGCACCCCACAGAACCTTCTCCAAAATTGACCATGTATTCAGGCACAAAGCAAGCTGCAACAGATACAAGAAGATGAAAATAATCCCTTGTATCCCATCAGAACAACATGGCCTAAAACTAGACCTCATCAACAACAGAAATAACAAAAAGCCTACACATGCATGGAAACTAAACAGCACTCTACTCAAGAACAGCTGGATCAGGGAAGAAAAAGAAAAAGAAATTAGAGACTCCCTAAAATTCAATGAAAATGAAGGCACAACTTGCCCAAACTAATGGGAAACAATGAAAGCAGTGCTAAGAGGAAAGTTCATAGAACTATGCCTCCAGAAAGACATTTGAGACATCTCATACAAGCAACTTAATGGCACACCTAAAAACCCTAGAGAAAAAGAAGCAGACAAATGCAAGAGGATTAGATGGCTGGAAATAATCAAACTCAGAGCTAAAATCAATGAATTAGAAACAAAGAAAATAATTCAAAGAATCAACGAGACCGAGACCTGGTTCTTTGAGCATATCAACAAGATAGACAAACCCTCAGCCAAACTAACTAAAAGGCAGAGAGAAACTATCCAAATTAGCAAAATCAGAAAAGAAAAGGGGGGCATAAGGACAGATATTGAGGAAAACCAAACAATCATTAGGTCTTACTCCAAAAGCCTATATGCCACAAATTTTGAAAATCTAAATGAAATGGACAAATTTCTTGATCGATTCCATTTATCAAAATTAAGTCAAGATCCACAGAAGAAGACGATGCAGCCAGTCCTGATGAGACCTGCTAGGCTAGGGTTAGATAGAAGGAGAGGAGGAGCACCCTTATCAGTGGAATTGGGGTTTGGCATGGGAGGAGATGAGGGAGTAAGTGTGGGATTGGGAGAAGATGAGGAAGAGGGCTATAGCTGGGATACAAAATAACTAATAAAAAATATTAATTAAAAAATTATCAACCTGCCACTTTGTATCTCTTTTGTCTTCTTGCTCTTCCCTTCTCTCTGTAGGGGTTCCCCCTCTTCGCACCATGTCTTTCTCTCTCTCTCCTTCTCTCTCTCTTTCCTGCCCTGCCCAGAGATGGTCTCTGTGTCTCCCTTCCCCATCTCCTAATAAAATGTCCCACGTGGACCAGTTGGGTTACATGATTTATGAACCTGCCCTATAACTCTGCTGCACAATCCCAACAGTATTCCTAGGTTTGCACAGCTAATGGGTAGCCAATGTGATATTTGAACTCACACAATCTTCTTTGAGCCTGAGCTATTACCCACCATAAACTAAAACATCTCAATAGGTAATAGTAAAGTGCCAGTTGAAGTGGGACTTAATGTTCTATTTATTTTCTTTTAAAGGATAACAATTGTTTACTGATGAAAACTTAGTGTACCAGATAAAATGACATTTAAGTACTTTTAGATTTATTTGTGGCTCTGATAAAACTTCATTACATCTTTATGCCTCAGTTTCCTAAAACTGGAATGAAAAATGTATGCCTTGTATCAGAGAGCTATGTGAAGCCAGCTTATTTAACCTCTGAGAATCTGTGAAATGTTGCAGTGTGATAGAGCATTTTAAAATGTTTCATTCAAACCTCAAATGCTGTAAGACTAATTCCAGTTCTTTTTAGGGTAATGTAGTCATTATTCAAGCCTCAGAAAGGCATGGGTGTCTTTGACCTCTGCCTCTACTAACATACTTTGTAATTAATGTTTGTTGTAAATAGTGGACTTATTGTAGCACTGCACATTATTAAACTGTTTTCTTAAGAGTGCAGGACCTTGACATAAAGAAAACAAATTCAAATTTCTTTTCAATGGACTACTAAGGAAATCATGAAATTTGCAGGCAAATGGTGGGAACTAGAAAAGATCATCCGGAGTGAGGTATCCCAGAAGCAGAAAGACACACATGGTATATACTCACTAATAAGTGGATATTAGACCTATAAGATAGGATAATCATACTAAAATCTGTGCACCTAAAGAAGCTAAGTAAGAAGGAGGATCCTGCGTAAGATGATCAATCCTCACTCAGAAAGGCAAACGGGATGGACATCGGAAGAGGGAGAAAACAGGGAACAGGACAAGAGTCTACCACAGAGGGCCTCTGAAAGACTCTACCCAGCAGGGTATCAAACCAGATGCTGAGACTCATAGTCAAACTTTGGGCAGAGTGCAGGGAATCTTATGAAAGAAGGGGGTGATAGAAAGACCTAGAGGGGACAGGAACTCCACAAGGAGAGAGAAAAAAATCTGGGCACAAGGGTCTTTTCTGAAACTGATACTCTAACCAAGGACTATTCACGGAGATAACCCGTGCACAGATGTAACCCATGGCAGTTTAGTGTCCAAGTGGGTTCATAGTAAGGGGAACAGGGACTGTCTCTGACATGAACTCATGGTCTGGCTCTTTGATCACCTCCCCTTGATGGGGGAGCAGCCTTACCAGGCCACAGAGGAAGACAATATAGGCAGTCCTGATGAGACCTGATAGATTAGGATCAGGCAGAAGGGGAGGAGGACCTCCTCTATCAATAGATGGGAGAGGGGCATGGGTGTAGAAGAAGGAGGGAGGATGGGATTGGAAGGGGAGGAGGGAGAGGGCTACAGTTGGGATACAAAGTGAATAAAGTGTAAATAATAAATAAATAAATAAATTTAAAATAAAAATTAATATTAGAATATGCCAGTGAACATATGGGCAGAAGAGAACCTTTGTGTACTGCTGATAGGAATGTAAACTAGTCTAGCAACTAGAGAAATTAGTGTGGAAGATCCTCAGGAAATTAGCATATGACCCAGCTTTATTACTGCTCCTGGAACCCAAAGGATACCAAGTCCAGCCATCACAAAGATGTTTGCAAATCCATACTAAAATTGCAGTACTATTCACAATACCTAAGTTATAGAACCACCTATGTGTCCAACAGTAGAGGAGTGAACAAAGAAACCCTGCTGTATAAATAGAGAGAACAGACATTTCCAGTCATAGAGCTATAACTGAGATAATCATACTGAGCAAATTAAAGCAGTCTCAAAAGGACAAATATTGTATGTAT
Organism: Meriones unguiculatus; assembly: GCF_030254825.1. Classification (NCBI taxonomy): domain Eukaryota; kingdom Metazoa; phylum Chordata; class Mammalia; order Rodentia; family Muridae; genus Meriones; species Meriones unguiculatus. Next base: position 145,241,168 of record NC_083369.1, read on the forward strand.
TTTTCTCACATGAGGTTCCAAGACTTTATATAGATACATAAAACTATGTATATATATATGATGATAAAGTGGAAATGAAACTATCTAGAGAAGCAAAAGGGATTAACATGAGAAGGGGGGAAAGGGTATGTAGTCTAGAAGACAATATGTTCAGCATATAAAAGTATCCTGTATGATATAGTATTCACAATATATATATATATATATAATAAAAATTACATATTTTAAAAATCAGGTTATTTGAATTATAAATGGTCACATAAAATTTGACATTTTTATGATCATTAATTTATTTAGCTTTTTGCTATTGTGCTTGTTTCACATTAAAAAGCTTTATTAAAATGCAAATCACAACCGCAAATATGCACTGAAACAAATATCATGTAGGTTACATTGCTTTCTCTAAATTAGGAATTATCACAAAACCCTGATCAAATTTGTCAGGTCTGGCATAGGACTCAAACATCTAAAATAAATTAACATCAGTATTTTCAAATACTCCCTGGAACATACTAAGCTCTATGTGAAGCAACTATAGCAATGTAGTTAATTTCGTCCTCAAAATCAAAGCAACTGTATAAAATATATGAAAATAATTCATTTAATAAATTTCAAATCCATCTCAATTGTGCCTTCAAACTAACACAGAGATTAAATTTGAGAAACAGTTCAATTTTCCAACTACAAACTAAACTCTAATGAAAAGTATTGCTAGCTCTTTCCTCCTAAACTGAAATATTCTCCTTTGAAGGTAGAAGTGGGAGTCCTGGGGCTCAGAAAGCTACCGAAACTTACAAGATTTTAAAAGTTCAGAAAGCTACAAAATTCTTGAGGTCTGGGGAAGTAGCTTTTGTGAGTCATACCCATACTGAGGTATGTTTTCCAATAAAGTAGCTAAACTTGGGCTGAATCATTTCCTTGATCTGTTGTCGATGTCTTATCTGGAATATACAGGTATTTGTTCATACCTCCCCAAGAAAATCACACAACAGAGAGCAAAAGATGTCTTCACACAGCTCCATTTCCAATAAATATTTAGCCATGGTTAAAAGAGCAGTCCATGGCCAAGAACTATAAAAAAACTAACTGCTTTATCAAATCAAACCTATGACTCTCATAAGCGTATGGAGCACTTACATAGGACTCAACCACAAACAAAACTACTGCAGGATAATGAGTGTCTCTAAACTGAAAATACAAACTGAGGCCACAATCAGAAAAATTCTACACTTATCTTCATAGTATACACCATAGTTAAAATGTTAGTACTTTATGTGTAATCTACATTATATATAATTATATTCAGGCTATGTATAATGATGCATATGAAACAAAATAATTCTTTGCTTATAATTTAGTTGTATACCCAAGAGACTTCATTATATTTATTTATATATTTGTGTAAATGTTCCAAAATCTGAAAGATCCAACAGTTTTTATAAGGGATATTAAAGCTAAATAGAGTTCCATCAGTATAGATTAAAGATGCTTTAGCTGAATGAAGGATGCACTAGATTGGCATTCATTAATTAGAACAATATACTGAACCACAGGATATTAAAATAAAAGGATAAAAGATGAGCTTTGAATTCACTGATGGATTTAAATGTATAGACCAATAGAATAAAACTCACATAATAAAACTCACATACCTCCCTTAGAAAATAAAGTACTTGTCCATCCAAAGGAAGTAAAAGAAATCATATTTTACTCAACTTTGATTAGACCAACCTTCAAATTAACTCAATACAGTGTGTGTGTAAGAAATTATCACAAACTTGCTACCTTAAATCTACCAATGTTTATTCTCATCATTCAGGGATCCAGGAGCCTTAAACCAAGAGGTCAACTCAACTGTGCTCCACATGAATCCTGGAAGCCTATTTCTTTGTCTCTTCCTAACTCATAGAAGCTTTTGATAACCCTTCTTGGCCTATTCCTAACGTATAGTGGCAAATGAATAAAGTATATAAATGAGGGAAAAAATTTAAAGAAGCTTAAGATTGTAGTCGTATCATTCCAATCTTGGTATCCATTGTCATATGCCCTATGCCCTGCCCCCACTATGTGAGATTTTTCATTCTACTTATAATGATATCTGTCACTGAATCAAATGTAGTACCCACTCAAACTTAATATAGTGTAACTTAATCTTAATTATTTGTGCCAAGACCTTTATTAGTCATATTCTGATATTTAGCTGGGTTTAATTTTATTTGGTATTCATAAACACAGTAAAATAATTAAATAGAGCAAATTTGATTATTATTTTTTGCCATGTCATATATGTGGCATATGGTGCATTGGTTTTAAAATTATCAACTTCAAAATACAACCATGTAATAAAAACGTTGTTTTCCTTTGTTAATTAAAATACAATTACATTGTTTCCCCTTCCCTTTTTTCAGTCCATAACTGCCCATATATCCCTCATCCCTCTTTGTTTTCAGTTTATTTACTTTACATCCCAAAGATGTCCCCTACCTGCTCTCCTCTCATGCCCCTTCTCCCCTTCTTACAGCAGAAGTGGGTGAAGAGAGGGAGCTAGGCCGAAGATGGAATGTGTAGGGATACAAATGTGGGGATCAGACATGGAGAGAACAGGGGTGTGAGGTGAGTAGACTGGGAACTAGAAGGGAAACTGAGGAAGTACATCTCTTTGTCAAGCTGGAGGCCTGTGACAGGATAGGCTCCAGGGAGAATATGGGTGTGACTCTAGCGGAGACTCCTAAAGAGGAGAGGGAAGACATAAAGACTGAAGTGACCACCTCCTAGCCAAGCAGGACTAGTGGAAGGAGGGAACAACAAACCCACCAATAAAACCTTTGATCCAAACATTAGCCTGCCTACAAGAAGTGCAGGGATAAAGAGGGAACAAAGATTGAGGGAATAGCCAACCAATAATTGTTCCAACCTGAGACCCACCCCAGGGTAGAGAGCCAGCTCCTGACTATTAATGATGCTCTGCTATGCTTGCACATGGGAGCCTAATTTGAAGGTCTTCTGGGAGGCTCCAGCCAGCAGCTGATTGAGACAGATGCTGGGACTTGCAGCCAAGCATAGGATGAAGCTCTAGGTATCCTGTGGAAGTGTTGGTGGAAAGATGGAAGGACCTGGAGGGAACAGGAACCTCACAAAAAGACCAACAGAGACAATTAACCCAGTCCCATGGGGGCTTACAGAGACTGAGACATCAACTAAGGAGCACGCATGGTCTGGACCTAGGCCCCCTGCACGTATGTGGTCAGTGGACAGCTTGGTCTTCATATGCATATGCGGTAACTGTCAAGGGGAGGACAGGGTTTCTAACATGGACTTTATTTTATTTTTTGATGAACACTATTCAACCCACTTTAGTGACCATTCTTATTTTATCATGGTACCAAATATCATGGTTCTTAGCAGACAAGAAATCCCATAAAGGGTTTCTTGGTTTCATGTCAGCACAGGAGACATAAGTTGTTTTCCTTCCAGGAATTCAAACTCCAGTTTAATTAACAATTCAGGTACAAAAAAAAAAAAAAGTCCAATTGATGTGCTATTCCCTGAGGAAGGCTACCTCTCCTATTCCTAGCTCTTCTTGGATTTCCTCGATTGTCTATAATTCTTTGTGCAGTGTTGAGGCCTGCAATTGAAGTATTTTTTTTTTTTTTTAAAAAAGCAACCATAAATTTGAAGGAGGTGGGAGGGACATACCAAAGATTTCGGAGGGAGGAAAAAGAAGGAAGAAATGCAATTAAATCATAATCTCAAAAGTTAAAAATTAAAAATTAAACAACAAAATCTATGCCCAGTTCAACAGTAAATTAAATATGCATAGAGTCTTTACCATATTTTATATACCAATGAGTTTATTATATCCAGGAAAAAGTTCAAATTGACATAGAAAACAGCAAGTTTTTTTTTCCCCTTGCCCAAATACTAATTCACATGAGCCAGAGAAGAAAGTGATTCAAATGCTCGACCAAATTAATAACTTCAGAGCAGTGGTTTCTGAGAATAATCCAGCATCAGTGTCTGGGAGCTCCCTTGAAATGCTAAATCACATGAAATTTGGCTCCTAGTTTGCACATTATTCTCCAGATGATTCCTAAACAAATCTCTGTTCTAAAAATCTGACACCAAAAGTAAAATAGAAGTCTGACCCTCCTTTACAATTCCATACTTTCTGGCAGGAATGAGTATTTCTTTTGCCAAGGGTTGGAAGGGAATGTTAAACATATACACACTTGCACATACTAGTCCTCTGCCTTTCCAAGTGAATAAACTGTTTCCATGACAACAAACCTTTCATTTGAAGCAGATAGACCAACTTCTTAAGAGCATGGTAGCACAATGCACCATTCTCTATTCATTTTATTTTATTTGAGTTCTTGCTCTCAAATTTATCCTGCTTGAAAATGAAATCCATGTGCAGAAACTAATATTTAAAACAACACTTTAATTGGTAAATGTGTTTCTCATTTTCTTCCTGTAAGTAGGGCACTCTGAATGATTCTGGGTTAAACATCTCTTGTTGTGAGTAAGCAATTGGAATATTAATACAAATGACTATTGAATTAATTGTATAATTGTTGGTATTTAAACAGTCTACCTAGTGAATGTTTTTCTTTTCTCATCATGGTCTAGGGCCATTTTATTCTTAATATATTTTAAAATTCAATACATCCTTTACTATGAACATGCATATTTTCTCACTGATTTTGCAGCAACCACCCTGAAAATGTGTTGACAAAAAAGGACAAACTCATGAATCTGATTGCAAGAAATTTATTTGCTTTAGCAGCAGCCTAGAAAAAGTTACTCAAGTCCTAGCTCTCTCCACAAAAGAAAAATATCTTAAAATGTTTACCTCAACAACTTTTTTAAATTAATTATACAACCAACAGTCTTAAAGGGAAACAACAGTATATTTAGTGCCAACTAGTTAAAAATAGACAAATATATTCTGTAGGGAACAGAACAAATTCAAAAACAGAAAGAAGCCAGGTGTAAAGAGGGAAATAAATAATCACATACTTAATGCGTCAAACATTCATAGGACTACAGGTTCAAACACAAATCCACTTCACTAGGAGGAGTCTGCTAGCAATGCATCATGGCATTTTCTAGCCCATGACACCTACCAGGCTTTCTCCCACCTACTTACACACCAAGTAAGATGTGAGCAAAAGGCAGAGCTATTTGAATGTATAATCCCAGAATGCTTAAAGCAGCTAAAGGTCTAACTCTGAGGGATCCAGGACATCCCTTGCTGTTCGGCTCCTGAGTTTCAGCCATTCATTCCCAGGACTGCAAGGTATGAATCATTGCTGTAAATCACACTGGATTTCTAAATATATAAGAAGAATTTAAAGGGAAAAAAAAACAAGGTGACATTTTCTCCACAACCTTCAAGAGCTGGCAGTGTGACAAGAGCTAGCACCAGGGGAACCCAGCCATTAGAATTAAGAGGCAGTCCAGAAAGTCTCCTTCAGACAGACAGAGAGAAGACAGAGAACAAGATAAAGGAACAGGGGTGGAAATAGGAACTAACAAAATAGGCTTAGAGTTCAATTAGCTGTGTCTCTATAGTTGTAATTTCTCATGAGGACCCATGGGCTTCATTCTAAGACAGGTATTGCCAGCCACCCCGACCCCACCTCTCCAAGAAGGATATAGCTCTTGCATATTTGTTCACTGCAGTCATGGGTTGTGGAACACATTGATGGGTATGTAGAAGCTCAAAGTGTCTTTGTTGTTAGAATGAATTGAAAAAAAATCAATTAACTAATGAATTAAAGAAACAAAAAGAATCCTGAAACAGTTCACTGAGAGTGTTTATGAAGAACTAGCATCATACTTGTCATTATAAAATGATATCTGTGTTCCTCCTCTGGAGAGGTATGGGAAAGGGCTTTGTTTCCACAAACACAATAAAAGCACATTTTTAAAGTGGAAGAAAAAAAAACAAATCTCACTGAAGGAAATTATTGTGTTTTCTAATTAAATATTAAACATAGTATGTTTTGAAACATATGCATGCAATTAAGTCAAGATCTTTTTTTTTATTTTATTTTTTTTATCAGTTACATTTTATTAACTCTGTATCCCAGCCGTGTCCCGATCCCTCATTCCCTCCCAGTCCCTCCCTCCCTCCCTCCCTCATCTCCACCGTGCCCCTTTCCAAGTCCACTGATGGGGGGACCTCCTCCCCATTCATCTGATCCTGTTTTATCAGGTATCTTCAGGACTGGCTGCAAAGCCCTCCTCTGTGGCCTAACAGGACTGCTCCTCCCTTCGGGGGTGGGGAGACCAAAGAGCCAGTCATAGAGTTCCTGTTAGAAATAGTCCCTGTTCCCCTCACTTTGGGAAACCAATTGGTTACTGAGCTACCACAGGCTACATCTGAGTGGAGGTTCTAGGTTATGTCCATACATGGTCCTTGGTTGAATGTCAGTCTCAGAAAAGACCCTGTGCCCAGACATATTTGGTCCTTGTGGAGCTCCTATCCTTTCCCCATCAGACTAACTCCCCTTCTTTCTTATGATTCCCTGTACTCTGCCAAAGGTTTGGTCATGAGTCTTTGCTTTGAAAACACTGCTAGTTAGAGTCTTTCAGATGCGCTCAGTAGACTCCTGTCATACGTTCAATGCACATCCCATCTGTCTTTCTAAATGAGGATTGATCATCTTACCCCATGTCCGCTCAATTGATTATCTTTTTTAGGTGTATAGATTTCATTATGTTTATCATATCTTATAGGTCTATATAAGTGAGTATATCCCATGTTTGTCTTTCTCCTTCTGGGATATTTCACTCAGAATGATCTTTTCTAGATCCCACCATTTGCCTGCAAATTTCATGATTTCCTCCTTTTTGATTGCTGAGTAGTATTCCATTGTATAAAAATACCACAATTTCTGTACCCATTCCACCGTTGATGGACATCTGGGTTGTTTCCAGGTTCTGGCTATTATAAATAGAGCTGCTATAAACATGGTTGAGCAAGTGTCCTTTTTGTGTACTTGAACAAACTTTGGGTATATACCTAGCAGTGGTATAGCTGGGTCTGTAGGAAGCACTATTCCTATTTGTCTTAGAAAGCGCCAGATAGCTTTCCAGAGTGGTTGTACCAGTTTACATTCCCACCAGCAGTGGAGGAGGGTTCCCCTTTCTCCACAACCTCTCCAGCATGTGTTATCGCTTGAGTTTTTCATCTTGGCCATTCTGATGGGTGTAAGGTGATATCTCAGGGTCGTTTTGATTTGCATTTCCCTGATGGCTAATGAGGATGAGCATTTCTTTAAGTGTTTTTCTGCCATTCGATATTCCTCTGTCGAGAATTCTCTGTTTAGCTCTGTTCCCCATTTTTTAATTGGATTACTTGGATTGCTGCTTTTCAGCTTCTTTAGTTCTTTGTATATACTGGATATTAGTCCTCTGTCAGATAAAGGGTTAGTGAAGATTCTTTCCCAATCTGTAGGCAGTCGTTTTGTTTTGATGACGTTATCCTTTGCTTTACAGAAACTTTTCAGTTTCATGAGGTCCCATTTATTGATTGTTGCTCTTAGAGCCTGTGCTGTTGGTGTTCTGTTCAGGAAGTTGTCTCCTGTGCCAATGAGTTCTAGGCTGTTCCCCACTTTTTTTTCCAATTGATTTAGGGTATCTGGTTTTATGAAGATCTTTTAGTATGTCTCAAAAGCATAACCTGTATTGGTTTTGGCAGCCTAGATTAAGAGAAAAGACCTTGTCCATTTTTCTGCCTCTGTATTTCACAATAACATCCACTTTCTCTCCTTCTTCAGATTCAAGCATACTATGGAAGTTGGTAGAAGAAATTATTAAATCTTCCTAGATGGGTGAACAAAGAAAATTTATGGAGAAACAAATGCAGCAGCAATTAACACAAGTATAAAAATACCCTATAGAATATAGTCAAGAGGTTGACAATGAGGCACGTTTCCAGCATACTGACACACAGTAGAAATTTAAGAGGGAGTCAATTTTAGCAATCTAATAAGTTTGATTTTCTCTACAGATGCTTTACTATGTAAGAATTCTTAATAGCTCTCATGTATCCAAAAACCCCTGTGCCAGAACCAATCAACATCTGTTAACAGAACAGATGGACCCGACAATTATTCACACACACACACACACACACACACACACACACACACACACACGTCATTCTGTGTCTGTCCATTGGAGCCTGCGCTTTGGCGGGTGGTTTCCCAGGAAGATCCAGCCCTGTCAAGTACAAAACTGGAAGTGCATGCTCTGGGGTGGAAAAGGGTGAAGTGAAGGGTCAAAGAAGCTCAGGGCTCCAAAACCTGAGCCAGGCTGCAATGAAGGCCCAGCCTAGGTGAGCTCATGGCTACTTTACGAATAGCCAGTAACAGAGGCTCACGAGGAGCTCAGAAACTGAGAAAAGAAGAGATGGGAGCCTCATTAGTCCACATGGACAAAATGGCTGCTTTGGGATCAGCCTGTGGCTTGCTCTTCAAACAGGCACCGTGGTGGGCAGAGTGGCACTAGAAAGATCGTGGCAGAGATCAGAGATCTGTGATGACATGATGGGGTGGTGAATAGCGGAAGCTCCCAGAAGCCAGCAGCACCTAGTTGCCTGGCCAGCAGTCAAGCTTGGAGGATCCCACAATGAATTCTTTGGTGGAGAAGAGATGCCTATCCTTCTCCAGAATAAGTGAGTAATCTCAGCCAGTCTTGTTGAAATAGATGATACTGGCCTATTTATTTCTTGTGAAACAGGGCCTTATAAACCTTCAGCAGGGAGGAGTTTTGAGGGTGAAAGTGTTTGATTTGCTGGAGTTAAGCATGCTAGAGATACTTCATTTACATGTAGTGGTATAGTCCTATTGTAAAAAGGGAAACAATACTCAATTATCCTGTGGACAGGGAAGAACTCCAGGTACAATTAGAGGTCATTTGCTAAAAGCTAAGGTCTCATTATCGTAGGGTGGAGTATTTCCATGAATCCCCACAAGCACACTGACTGGGTTTCTTATCAGGAAAGCTTCAGTTCTTTAATTTTCCCTGAGGGCTATGTGACTTTTCTTAGAGGATTTGGGATTCCCCAGATCAGGCAGAGAGGGAACAAAGCTGAGAAAGTGAGTCCATCATCTTGTAATGAGCACAGAGGCTATCTGGAAATGCCAGACTTCGTCTTTAACAGCAGGATCCCACATCTCCACATGTTTTATTTTATAAAGAAGTGTCATCATAGCCTTCAGCTTCTGAGCTGGAGACTATTTGGTATTAAACCAGAACCCTACTGGCATTATTGCTCATTTGCTATATCTGAAAGATGCTCAACCATACAACAAGGACATTTGCTCAACTATGTTCATAGCAGCTTTATTCATAATAGCCAGAATCTGGAAATAACCTAGAAGTCCCTCAACCAAAGGCTGGGTACAGAAATTGTGGTACATTTACACAATGGAATACTACTCAGCAAATAAAAACAAGAAAATCATGAAATATGCAGACAAATGAATGGAACTAGAAAAGATCATCCTGAGTGAGGTAACCTACAAGTGAAAAGACACATATGGCATATACTCACTTGTAAGTGGATATTAGCCACATAATATAGGATAAACATACTAAAATCTATAGTCCTAAGGAAGCTAAACAACAAGAAGGACCCTAGGGAAGATGTTTACTCCTCATTCAGAAGGGCAAACAGGATAGATATCAGAAGTAGGAGAAGACAGGGAACAGGACATCAGCCTTCCACAGAGGAGTTCTGAAAGACCCTATCCATCAGGGAGGGTATTGAAGCAGATGCTGAGACTCATAACCAAAGTTTGGGCAGAGTACAGGCCATCTTATGGAAGAAGGGGGAGATAGAAAGATCTGAAGGGGACAGAAGCTCCACTAGGTGACCAACAGAGCCAAAATATCTGCAAGGGCCCTGCAGAGACTGATGATTCAACCAAGGGCCATGCATAGAGAGGACCTAGAACCACTGCTCAGATGTAGCCCATGGGCAGCTCAGTCTCCATGTGGGTTCCCTAGTAAGGGGAGCAGAGGCATTCACTGGCATGAACTCTAGCCTGCTCTTTGATCACCTCCCTCTGGCAAGGTCACCTTAATAGACCGTAGAGAAAGTGGATCCAGACAGTCTTGATGAGATCTGAAAGGTGAGGGTTAGATTGTAGGGGAGGAGGACCTCCGCTATCAGTGGACTAGGGAAAGGACATGGGGGGGGAGGGAGAGTAGGGCCAGGAGAAAACGAGTAAGAGGTTACAGATGGGATACAATGTGAAATAATAATAATAATGAAAATATTTTTAAAAAGAGGAAAATAATGAACCCATTGTTTCTTCACAATAAAAATATTGGGTGAAGCACTGATATAAAACACAGCATTATCAGATAGCTAATAAAGTATAGGGGTCAAGAACATAAGAGATTACTGAACCAACCTAACAGCTTAGTAGGTTGACATCTCAAGGGTAAGCTTGTACAGAATTTTTTGAGGCTATTAGCAATGGTCTCAAACAACATTTGATACATCTACATATATAAAGCATTTTCCTCAATACTATGCAAGTCTCCACATGTGGCAGTCATTAGGTCTAGCTCTCCTGTTTTGGAGCAGGACACAGCAAGAGAGTTTATCTGCCACTGAAGGAATCCAGGGTAGATGTCCTCTCCTGATTAAGCTCATCTCAGAAGTCCCCAGTCAGGTGTGTCTTGATTGTGGCTGCTGTTGTCCTCCAGGCAGATACAAGGGGGCTGGCAGGTCCATGGAGGAATCTCTCATCTCTGTTTGGTTTGTGGTAATTTCCTCTCCCTAGTATAAATAGGCTTGTGAAATAATCACAAGGGGACAAAGATCAGTTGCAATTGGTTATCTGTGAAGAAGGCTATTTTTTAAGAAAAGGAAGTAATGCACAGGTTTATCCAGTAACAGTCTGATTGGCAGTGCATTGTGCAGGCCTGGAAAAGAGGGAAAAGTGTAAGGTAGATGTTTGATTTAAAAGGGAATGATCCTATAGTCCAAACATGTGTCGTTTCTGCTGGTTGAAGTTATCACAGGAGTATTTGTGGGCACTGAAGAAAGAAAGGGGAGGGTGTTAGAAAAATCTCAGTCCTTAACAAAGGGCCCCCCACACACACACAACTGAAGCCCTGAAGCTTAGTAACTTATACCGGAAATTTATTTACTTAGCTTGCTTTGGGGAGTGATTAATGTTCACTATCAGTTTCATTGATTCATCTTGTGGTAAGGGGTGCCTTGGATACATCACATCATGGGAGGAGTTCTTGTAGATAGGAGAGATCAAATGAGAACATAAGAATCCATGGAGTAATCAGAAATCAGGCTCACATTTCTCTAACCATCCTCTTGTGAGAGAACTAAAGAACCAAAGTTCTATGGGAGCTAAATCAATTCTTTCTGAGGTAAGAAATGACCTAATTTTCTAAATGACATAATGTCTTTATTTTTTAAATGGCCAAATTATTGTCCACCAGCCCTCACCTTCTAAAGGTCGTACCACCTCTTAATAACACCACAGTTGGGGGATTAAGTTTACAACACATGGATCCTTGAGGTTCACACTAAAACCACGTGAAAACTAAAAAGAAAAAAAAAAACAACAATGTATGATGGACAAGGATGCTTTCTAATTATCTTTTCAGCGCTAAAGTTCTACTGGAATCTTAAATGCCCAGGTCAGAACAAACATTGTTGTGATATGACTTTCTGTGTCTTCTCAAAAATTAGCTTTTCCATGGAGCATCCCCCTTGGACTCTACACTGGTCTCTCCTGTGATCCTGTCACAGTCTCTGTGGGTATTCAGCCAGGAAAGACATTAGAACTCAGGTCTCAGCCTCTGCTGTTCACTGGAAATCAAACAAAAAGAGGACCTTTCCTATTCATTAACTGTGTAGTGCTAAATGTCATTACTGCTTCTGTGCCTTTTTCTCCAGGTAACACCAAGATTAATAGATAGAAACCCATGTCCTGGAACTATGGCCTCAAGATCTCAGTATGAAGACATTCCTCAGTCTCCTTCTGTCGACATTAGCAATTTTTACAAAAAAAAAATTATCATTTATTACAACTTTTTTAATTTGTATCCCAGCTGTGTCCACCTCCCTCATCTCCTCCCAATTCCACCCTCCTTCCCACTTCTCCCCCTATGCCCCTCTCCTATTCCACTGATAGGTGAGGTCTTCCTCTCTTTTTATTTGACCCTAGCCTATCATTTTTTTTTTTTTTTACCCAAATGCTGTTCTTCATCCTATCCATGGGTCAGGTAGGAAATAACAGGGAGTCAGTTAAAAAAAAAAAAAAAAAAAAAAAACAAGAGCGTTTTTCAGACAGTAAAGATAGACTTGAAGGATAAAACTTAAAACCAGCTTCCTTGCACCTTGAGTAAGATAATCTGAGGCATGGTGTATATTATCTTCTCAAATTCTCTAACAGAATTAAATTTAGTTTCCCACAGGAATTATGTGCTCAAAAGGTATACATTTTACAGACATTTGCTTAAAAAAAAAAAACAACTTTCTGCTTTATGATACATGTCTCAATTTCAATCAAGGAACCATCCGATTACTTCTGTGACTTTACAAAGTCCTTTTACAAGGAAGTGTAGCAAATACATAACAATCTGTCCATAGCACATCAAATCTTGCTATTACTGTGAATACCTAGCCAAAAGCTAACCTCTGCAACCACCATGTAATTGCTTTCTCTGGCTATCATAGTCTACTACGCAAAGAGTCACGCCAAGAAGCAGTTTTCTTTTTTTTTTAAATTTTATTTTTTATTTATTCATTTTACATCCTGGTATCTTAGCCCCCTCCCTCCTCTCTTCTCTTTCCCACCCTCCCTCCCTATTTCCACTATCCCCCATCCCTACTTCTTGGAGAAGAGGAGCCCCACCCACCCCAACATATCAAGTTGCATCAGGAGTGATCCCATCCTCTTCCCCTGTTTCCTGGTGAAGTAATAAAAAGGTAGGCAACAGAATCCATGTCAGAGTCAGCCCCCATTCTCCTCACTAGGGGAACCAACAAGAGCTAGGTAGCACATCTTTGAAGCAGGCTCTGCACAGGAACATTCTCCCAGTGTTCCCAGTAAAACTGTGTCCCAGTTACAAATCGTACTAACTTGATAACACACCAGTCAGGCCCCAACTCATTTTCCTACTTTTCTGGCAATGTTTCCTTGGATCTGCTTCATATATCTACTCATCCTTTTGTATCCAGATGGCACTGTTGACCTGACCTGTAGTCATCTAGCACCTCTAGCTTTTATACTCTTTCTTCTTCCTCTGCCACAATGATTCCTAAACCGTGGAAGGAGAGAAATGACAAATATGTTCAATTTCTACCATTAGGTTTGGTATATTTTACCTCCACATGTGCTTTTCTCAATGCCTCACCACTCCCTCTCTCTACACAGAGACAGACAGACAGACACACACATACACACACACACAGAGAGAAAGTCAGAGACAGATATAGAGAGTGGGGGTGTACATACATATGCATGTAAAAGTAGGATAATTTCATATGACATTTTAAAGGTAAATGTAATGACAATGCTCCAATTTGCCATGATCATTAGAGTTAGATAATCATGAAAAATATCAAATAAATATATATGTCCTGGAAAATTTTGAGCTTTTTCTCTTGATATCATCTGTCTCTTCCACTTTGATAAAGCCATTTTACATGAACTGATATTTTAACCAAAGTAAAGTGATTAAATGGTAACAACCTTTTTCTTTTTTTTTTTTTCTTTTTTTTTTTTCCTTCTAAAAACTGCTAATGGACAGTGAACCGGTAAATCAGCAGGTGAGAGCAGAGAAAGAGGACAGGACAAAGTTGATAGAGGTAATAACTAGCTTCAGATAATGAAGACTGATTGTGCAGTCACTTTCCTGTGAATGTCTAAAGCTGTGAAGGGCATTATTACTAAATGCATTATTTCTTTGTAAGCTCTGATCTGTTGATCTGTCCGAGACCTCTTTTTGTAAGTCATTTGAACCCGGTACAAACAAGGAAGAACATTCTCAGGAAATCAGCTCCTGAATTTGGTATAAGTTTGAAAAATATGCCCCTTAAAAAATACTGAATAATGGTTAACATATAAAATAAAATTATGAAAGCTACTATATAAAGGGCCCATGTCTTCCCCAAACATAAATCATCTAAAATATAACTATAAAGACATTGGTTACCCACAAAGAAAGGTGATTCTCTTAATCTCATAAAAGAGCTTCACTAAAATGAAATTTAAAGTCTAACTACTGGGAAATTAACTATAGTATTGAAAATCAACTTCTATGAAATTAGGAATTGAAGACAAATTAAAATATTGAAAAGAGAAGAAGGCTGTCATGAAAACTAAACTAACTGAATATGATGTATGAAATGAGAAGAGAGTTTTTGTAGGAATAGCTTTTTTCTGGAAATACTTTTTGCCTTCAGAAATTGAACTTTTGCTAGACCTTACAACCAAGTTAATAATATGTCTCAAGACCACTTAAAACTATGCATGTAATCTATTTCCTTACTCGATGCTCAGCCTGCTTAAATTAACTTGCCTTTAATAAAACAATATAACCAACATTATGATGCTGTAGATCTCCCATGGAATCAACTTTTACCAGCTAAGCTAACTGTATAGCTTTAATCATTAATTATGTACTCTTCTAAATCAGAGTAGACATAAACCAAATAGTGGGTAAGTAACTAAGCCTATGTCTTTACTAATTAAAATAATAAATTGTTTGTAGTTAGAATTTTGGTTTCTTTACAAACACAGAAATGATATGTGAATATGCTTTTGTTTTAATCCCAGGTATGGGATCCTGAGCTGCTTCAGATTAACCAGAACAGTGAACTACGATTTGCCTTGTGCTCTGGTAGGAGCATGATTTTGCCACTGAAGATAGTTTAAGTTTGAAATTCTGGGACTCCTTAGAGGGTGCATAATGCTAGACCCCAAGGATCTATGTCATCGGCTGCTCCTTCTGTTGGTGCTCCTGATGTTGCTGGTTCCTGATGCTGCCTTTATTGTTTACTGATTCTTTTTGCTGTCTGCTGGATTGATAGTTGGAAATATGCTGATGACAAAGATTGAACATGCCAAAGAAACTTGGCCTCCCTAAACAACAGGAAGTAGACTAAAGAGATCTATACCCACTTTCCACTCTATCTTTCTTTTTTTCCTAACTAGCACTGGAGAGAGTGGAAGAAATAAGGGTGGTATAAGGAGGTAGGAAAAAGAACCCAGTAAAATAACCAAAAACCCTGCTACAATTGTCAGTTTATCAATTTACATTGAGAATTCTCTTTGGCATAATACCTGATCATAGTAATTTTCATAGATGATGCCTCCTTGGGAGATAATATATGTTTTGTAAGAAATAAGCTGAATGGACTTAGATAATCTCATCAGGTTATATATATATATATATATATATATATATATATATATATAAATTATTGAAAGGTATTTTTGTTGTATGTTCACTATGGCAGGTAACAGAATTAAAGGATTCTGTGAGTCATATTTCTCACAAATATTATTGTCTTACTGTCCAACATTCTTTTCAGTAAGGCACTCATGACCTGGAACTCTACTTCTTCACTTTTTAATCTCATCTTTCTGAGCCACAGTTTCTGTATCTATAAAATGAGATAGTAACATCCATTCCATCAAGTAATTTGAAGCTTAGTGGATGGCAAGCTTCTCCATCAAATGAAAAAGAATCTTCTCTTGGAGTAGTTTTGACTCAGAGTGAGCCAAAGTTGAATTCTTCACTTCTATCACAACAGGCACAGGTGGAAGACATAGGGAAAGAAATGGAGAATTCAATTTTTCGTTCACTCTTAGAAGAAATTATTCCAAGAACATGTCCCTGCTGTTTTTTGTGTCTAACAAAGGGCTTTGCTTTATACTTATTGAAAAGCATAGAAAATATGACATGGTAAAGGAGTTATCAATCTCTTGTCTTAATCAAATTTCTCACAAGTGTTTACAACAGAAGAATTTACTAAATCCTCCTGACCTAGAACATCACTCAAAAGCATAAACATATATTATTTTCTTATATACATATGTTGTTTCCAAAACTTATGGTGCAGTTTTGGTTTCTCTACAGTTGTTTTTAACCTATTGGCTACTTATCTTTAAAAAAAAAAACAAAACAAACAAAAAAAAACAAAACTACAAATACCCTCTTCTATATAGTCATATGCCTTATTTAATCAAAGATAGGAAGATTTTTTTTTCATTCATGAATCTAATTTTTGAATAAACCCATCTTTCACTATATCTATTTTCAGTTATTCCTCCAATACCTCCAACTAGCTTTTCATCTCAAATTACAGTAGTCTTTTAAATTTTTCTTTATTTTTGAGAATTTAAAATATATATATTATATTAATGAAATACGATTATATCTACCTGCAGTTAATCTTTCCAATTGTCCCTATATTCCTCTGAACCATGCCTTCTTACCAACTTCATTTTCTTTGTTGTGTTTTTTTTGTTATTCAATTTTCATATTCTTTTCCTTTTATTGGAAATATTTTTTCTTACTTAATATATCCTGATTATAGGTTCCCTCTTTCTATCTCCCTACCTCCCTTTCCCTCCAGATCCACTTCCTTTCTGCCTCATAATAGAAAAGAACAGGCTTTGAAGAAAGAGCAATGAAACATATAATTTAAGATATAGTAAGATAAAATAATAACCATCACGTTGAGGTTGGTCATTACAAACCAACAAACGGAAAAGAACTCAAGAAAAGGGGTAAGAATATGCGAATATACTCATTCGCATATTCAGGAATCCCATAAAAACACTAAACTGGAAGCCATAACTTATAAACAGACAACCTATGAAAGCCTGTGATGGCTCTATGCACGCTACGTCAGTCTCTATGTGTTCATATGAGCCTTTCTTAGTTGATTCAGAGGGCCTTATTCTTTCAGTGTTCTCCATCCCCTCTGGCTCTTACACTCTTTCTCCATCCTCTTCCATGGGGTTCCATGAGCTGAGCTCCGAGGGGAGGGATTTATGGAGATAAATCATTTAGGGCTATGTGTTCCAAAGTCTCTCACTTTCTTCATGCTGGCTGTGGTCTCCATATTTTTTCTCATCTTCTGCTGTGGGAAACATCTTTGATGATGGCTGAACAAGGCAACTAATCTCTGAGTATACCATAAAAGCATTTGGAGTCAATTTGTCAATTTATCACTGTTTTAGTTATTGGTAAGGGTGGTGGTGATGTTGTTAGAACAGTAATTTGGTTTTACCTTAAGTCCCTGGGCTATCTCTGGTTCTTGGATTACATAATAATGGGAACAGGGACTGCCTCTGACATAATCTGATTGGCCTGCTCTTTGATCACCTCCCCCTGAGCGGGGAGCAGCCTTACCAGGACAATGCAGCCATTCCTGATGTGATCTCATAGACTAAGATCAGAAAGGAGAGGAGAAGAGGACCTCCCCTATCAGTGGACTTGGGGAGTGGCATGCCTGTGAAGAAGGGGGAGGAAGGATGGGATCAAGAGGGGAGGAGGGAGGGGCTTATGGGGGATACAAAATGAATAAAGTGTAATTAATAAATAAAAAAGGGCAAAACTGCAAAAAAAAGACATCATGAAATTTGCTGATATGTGGATTATATGTATTCACTTCTATGTGAATATTAGCTGTTAAATCAGTAATAACCAAACTACGGTCTGTAGAACCATAGAGAGTAGGTATAGAGTAGGGGACTAGAGCATTAAGATAGATCTCATTAGGAAGTGGAAATAGAGCAGATAATTATGGATGGATGAGGCATGTGGAACGGTAGGATTAAGTGGGGAGGGAAAAGAGAGACAGCTAATATTAAGGGGCATTTCAGTGTTAATAAGGAAACGTAATTCAATATCTATTTCCTAAAATATATAAACATATGAAAGTGATCTAAATGAAATGGCCAAAAAATGGGAGAGATAGAGTCATGTTACCAAATGATGCCAAAGAAAGTTTCTAGTCTCATGGGAATCCTCTAACAATCCAGGCTGTTGCCAAAATCTGACAGCAAAACCCTTTTGCTGAAGGCAATAGTCGCACAACCCATTCATTGACCTTGGAGAAGTCAAGCACTATGTTCTAGTGTCTTCGGTACAGAAAAGTACTCTGTAGGCTACCAACACAGAAATGTAAACGTCAGCATAGCCACAAACCCTTTGATCTATAATAGGCTTTGTGTACTTGGGCAATGACAGCAGCACACATCTTATGGGAAGTAACCCACTATTGTTTGGTTTGACTTAAGGCCCACTTCACATGATTGAAGCCATATATGATACTGCCATATTTTTTGTTCTTTTTTTTTAAATTAAATTAAATTTTATTAATTACACTTTATTCACTTTGTATTCCCCCATAAGCCCCTCTCTCCTCCCCTCCAGGTCCCACCCTCCCTCCCCCTGCTTCGCGCATGCCCCTCCCCAAGTCCACTAATAGGGGAGACCCTCCTCCCTTTCCCTCTGACCCTAGTCAATTAGGTCTCATCAGGAGTGGCTGCATTGTCTTCTTCTGTGGCCAGGTAAGGCTGCTCCCCACTCAGCGGGAAGTGATCAAAGAGCAGGCCAATCAGTTCATGTCAGAGACAGTCCCTCTTCCCATTACTATGGAACCCACTTGGACACTGAACTGCCATGGGCTACATCTGTGCAGGGGTTCTAGGTTATCTCCTTGAATAGTCCTTGGTTGGAGTATGAGTCTCTGGGAAGAAGAAAACAGGAAACAAACTAGGAACCTACCACAGAGGGCCTCTGAAAGCCTCTGCCCTGCAGACTATCAAAGCAGATGCTGAGCCTGATGGCCACCTGTTGGGCAGAGTGAATGGAATTTTATGTAAGAAGTGGGAAATAGTAAGAGCTGGAGAGGACAAGATCTCCACAAGGAGAGCAACAGAACAAGAAAATTTGAACACATGATGTCTTTTTTTAATGGCTTCAAAGTGCAAAAACTAGTATATTCTCTTTATACATTCTTCTGTTGAGGAACATCTAGGTAACTTCCAATTTCCGGTTATTATGGATAGAGCAGCAATGAGCATGGTTGAGTGTCTCTGTATATTCCCGAAGGCTGGTAAAGCTGAATCTTGAAGTAGGTTGATTCTCATCTTCCTGAAGAACAGTAACACTGATTTCAATAGTAGTTGTACAATTTGCACTCCTACTAGAAATGAGTGAGTGTTCTCCTTATTAACAACCCTCACCAGCATGAGCTGTTGCATGTTTTATTGATTTTACCCATCCTGACAGGTGTAAGATGAACTTACAATGTAGTTTTGATTTGCATTTTCCTAATGGCTAAGGATACTGAACATTTTTTTAAGTGTTTCTTGGCCATTTGAGTTTCCTCATTGAGACTTCTCTGTTTCTATATGCATACCATTTTAATTGGGTTATTTGTTTTCTTGGTATCTAGTTTCTTGAAATATGATATTAGTCTTTTATTGGATGTGTATTGGTAAAAAAAAATCTATATTTTTTTTCTGTGAAAGGTTTTGTTTTCATGAATTCTTTCTCAGTCTGTCATTTGTATATGTGAAAGCATCTGATTTTTGTGAGTTAGCTTTGTATCCATGTATCCAACTACTTTGCTTAAACTGTTTATTAGCTGTAGGTGTTTCCTGCTGGAATTTTTGGGTCATTTATGTATACTTTCATATCTTCTACAAACAAAGATACACTGATCTCTTCCTTCCAATTTCTATTTGCTCTCACTCAGTTGTATTATTGTTCTAGCTAAAACTTCAATTACTATATTGAATAGGTATGGAAACAGTGCACAACCTATCTTCTTCTTGGTTGTAGTGGAACTGTTTGACTGTCTCTCCATGTAAGATGAATAATATTGTAAACTGTCTTTATTCTAGAGAAGAATGTTTTCTGTTTCCTATTTTCTACAGGACTTTTATCAGGAAAAGATGTTGAATTTTGCGAAATACCTTTTTTTCTACACCTAATGAAATGCTTATGTTTTTTTTTTCAGGTTGTTTATATGGTAGATTATGTGTATTGATTTACACATACTGAACCATCCCTGCTTCTGTGGGGTGAAGTCTACTTGATCATGGTATATGATCTTTTTGATGCATGTATTTGTATGTTGATGTATTTGAAGTATTTTTATTGATCTGTGTTCATAAGAGAAATTGGTCTGTAATTCTCTTTGTTGGTCCTTTCTGTAATTAATATCAGAGTAACTGTGGTTTGAGCAATGTTCCTTCTGTTTCTATTTTGTGGAATATTTTCAGGAGTATTAGTATTAGTTCTTCTTTGAAAGTCAGGTAGAATTTTGGGTAAAACCATCCATCCCTAGGCTTTTTTGGTTGGGAGAATTTTAATGATAGTTTCTATTTCATCAGGAGCTATAGATTTGATTAAATTGCTTATTTGATCTTGATTTAACCTTGGTAAATGGTATCTATTGAGAAAAGTAGCCATATCTTTTTGGTTTTTCAATTTGGTGGAGTAGGGGGTAGGTTTTTTTTCTTTCTAAAATTTGTTTTAATTCTTCTCTCATAAACTTTATCTGGACCACAGTTTCACCTTCCTTCTCTTCCCCTAGACTCTCTCCACCCCCTGCCCTTTCCCTCTCTCCCAGATCTCCCCTACCTTCCCTCAGAGAAGAGCAGACCTATCAGCAACATCAGTACACATTTTCTCTGGATTTCCTAGGCTGTCTGCTGTTTTGTCCCCCTTTTAATTTTAGATTTTGTTAATTTGGATATCCTTTCTCTGTTTTACAGTTAACTTGGATAAGAGTATGTGAATCTTACCGATTTTCTCAAAGAACCAGGTCTTTTTTTTTATTTGTTTTTGTTATTGGTGATGGTATTTCATTGATTTTAGCCATTAGTTTATTTGTTGTCATCTACTCCTTCTGGATGTGGTGTCTTCTTTTCGTTCTAGTCCTATCGAGTGAGTATGCTGTTAAGGTGCAAGTATGTGATGTCTCCATTGTTTTAATGTAGACATTTAGTGCTATGAACTACCTTCTAAGAACGACTTTCTTTGTATGCTGTCTATTTGGGTATGTTGTGTATTTATTTTCATTCAAGTATAGAAAGTTTTCTTTCTTAATTTCTGTCAACTCATTTTTTTTTATTCAATGGAGAGTTTTTCAGTTTCTATAAGTTTGTAAGCTCTCTGTTATTTCTGTTGGTGATACTGAGCTTTAATTGTGGTGGTCAGATAAGATGCAGGGTGTTACTTAAATTTTCTTGTATCTACTGAGAGTTGCTTTGTGTCTGAGTATGTGGTTAATTTTAGAGAAAGTTTAGTGAGGTACAGAGAAGAAGGCACACTCTTTTGCGCTTGAGTGAAATAGTCTGTCCATATATTTTAGGTCCATTTGTTTTATAATATCAGTTAGCTCCAACGGTGCTCTGTTGAAGTCACCCATTATCAATGTGTGAGGATCAATATGTGATTGAAGTTAAAGATGTAGTTATAGATATAGAACTGGTTTTTGTGTTTGGTGTGTGTGTGTGCGTATGTGTGTGTCTGTGTGTGTTTAATTAGGTGCCCTTGTGTTTGGGGCATAGATGCTAAGAAATGGAATATTCTCTTGGTGGAGTTTTTCTCTAATAAGTATGTAGTGCCCTTACCTATCTGTTTTGATTAGTTTTGGTTTGGAATATATTTTCTCAGAAATTAAAATGTCTACAACAACAACTTGCTTCTTAGGTTTATTTGCTTGGAATATCTCTTTCCACCCTTTTACCCTGAGGTAAATTCTATTCTTGATCTTAAGGTATATTTCTTGGATGCAGCAGAAGAAAGATCCTGTTTTCACATCCATCCTATTACTCTGTGTCTTTTTATTGAGGAATTGAATACATTAGTACTGGGAGATATTAATGACCAGAAATTGTTGATTCCTCTTCTTTTGTTCTTGGTGGTCTTGGTGGTGGTGGTGGTTGTGTGTGTGTGTGTGTCTGTGTAACTAACATGTCTCTTGACCCATATGTACAGTATCAACAGAAGCATGCTAACATTTTTAAATAAGACAGCTTCATAAGAAATAAATAATCCAATTTCCATTAACATATATCTGCAAGATTTTAGCAAGAAACGATAATCTTTTATTTGTTTGCTTTGGACAGAGTGTCCCTGTGTGTAAACTTAGCTGTCCTGAAAATTGCTCTGTAGACCACGCTGGACTCTCAGAGATCAGCCTGCCTGCCTCTCCCTCCTGAGTGCTGTTAAAGAGCCATGTGCTACCACCACTTGGCTAGAAACTATAAACGTAATGTGTTATATTTTCAAAGAAATTTGTGGAACTTTGTGTAACAAGAGAGTTCAGATTTTTTTTTCTGATATTAAGATTATACCTTCGAGTTAGTAAGAAAGGTCAGTAAGTAAAAGTAGTAGTTGTGAAAACTTGAGGACATGAGCTCATCTCCAGAACCCAAGGGTAGACGACAAGAATGAGCTCTCAGGGATTGTCCCCTGATCTTCAGATGAATGCTATGCTACATGTAAAACCCCCTCCCAAAACGCACACACCTACAAACACAAAGGGAGAAAGACTAATATTAATCAACTCTTTAAAAGTAATAAAACCATCGACTACTTAAGATTGAACAAACTGAGTAATAGGTTTGTGTTAAACAAAATCAAGCAGTATAAGAACTGGATACATTTACACAATGAAATACTATTCAGGAATTAAAAACAAGGAAACCATAAAATTTGCAGACAAGTGGTGGGAACTAGAAAAGATTATCCTGAATGAGGTATCCCAGAAGCAGAAAGACACACATGGTATATACGCACTTATAAGTGGATATTAGACATATAATACAGGATAAACATATTAAAATCTGTACACCTGAAGAAGCTAAATAAGAAGGAGGACCCTGGGCAAGATGATCAGTACTCGCTCAGAAAGGCAAATAGGACAGACATTGGAAGAGGGCAATACTCCAACCATGGACATTGCATGGAGATTACCTAGAACTCCTGTTCAGATGTAACCCACAGGCAGCTCTGTCTCTGAGTGGGTTCCCTAGTAAGAGGGACAGGGAATGATAGGGGAGGTCCTCCTCCCCTTCCATCTGACCCTAGCCAAAAAAGGTCTCATCAGGACTGGCTGCATTGTCTTCTTCTGTGGCCTGGTAAGGCTGCTCCTCCCTCAGGGGAAGGTGATCAAAGAGTCAGCCACTGAGTTCATGTCAAAGACAGCCCCTGTTCCCCTTAGGGAATCCACTTGGACACTGAGATGCAATGGGCTATGTCTGTAGGGTTTCTAGGTTACCTACATAAATGGTCCCTGGTTGGAGTATCAGTCTCAGAAAAGACCCCAGGGCCCAGATTTCTTGGTTCTGTTGCTCTCCTTCTGGAGCTCCTGTAATCTTCAGGTATTCCTTTCTCCCCCTCCTTTCATTAGATTCCTTACACTCTGCCCAAAGTTGGGCTATGAATCCCAGAATCTGCTTTAATACCATGCTGGGTAGAGTCATTCAAAGGTCCTCTGTGGCCATCTCTTTTCCTGTTCCCTGTTTTCTCCATCTTCTGAGGACCATCCTGTTTGCCTTTTCGAATGAGAGTTGGTCATCTTACCCAGGGTCCTGCTTCTTGTTTAGCTTCTTTAGATGTACAGACTTTAGTATGATTATCCTATGTTATGTGTCTAATATACAATTGTAAGTGTGCATATACCATGTGTGTCATTCTGCTTCTGGGATATCTCACTCAGGATGATCATTTCTAGTTCTCACCATTTGCTTGCAAATTTCATGATTTCCTTGTTTTTAATTGCTGAGTAGTATTCCATTGTGAAAATGTACCACAATTTCTGTATCCATTCCTCAGTTGGGGGCATATGGGTTGTTTCCAGTTTCTCACTATTACAAATAAAGCTGCTAGGAACATAGTTGAGCAAACGTCCTTGTTGTATACATGAACATCTTTTTGATATATGCCCAGGAGTGGTATAGTAGGATCTTGAGGTAGCACTATTTCTAATAGTCTGTGAAAGCACCAGATTGATTTCCAGTGTGGTTGAACAAGTTTACATTCAAACCAGCAATGGAGGAGGGTTCTCCTTTCTCCACATCCTCTCCAGCATGTGTTGTAACTTGAGTTTTTGATCTTAGCCATTCTGATGGGTGTGAGGTGAAATCTCAGGGTCGTTTTGATTTGAATCTCTCTGATGGCTAGGGACATTGAGCATTTCTTTAAGTGTTTCTCTACCATTCAATAGTCCTCTATTGAGAATCCTCTGTTTAGCTCTGTATTCCATTTTTTAATTGGAAACATGAAACTCTGACACTGTTAGAGGAAAACATTGGATAAAATACTACAAGGCACAAACAAAGAAAATACCTTGTAATCTAGTAATACATAAAGATATTCTGGAAAGGATTCTAGTTGCTCAGAAAATAATAAAAAGAATTGATGGGTAAATTTGTATCATATTAAAAGATTTCTGCAAAGCAAATAAAACAGTTTTCAGAGATAAGAGACATGCTACAGAATATGAGAAAATCTTTGGCAATTGTACATCTGACTGAGGATCAATATCTAGAATTTATGAAAATCTCCAAAAATTAAACACCAATAAAACCAAATCACTCAACCCATAAATGGCCAAATGAACTGAATAGACAGTTCTTAAGATAACAAACAAATGGCCAATAAATACTTAAAAGAATTCAATATCCTTAGCCCTCAGGAAAAAAAAATGCACATTTCTGCTTTGAAATTCTACCTCACATCAATAATATGCTTACCATAAAAAAACAAACAAACGAAAACCAAATATTGACAAGTCCTTTGGGAAAGGGAGACCATCATACAGTACTCATGAGAATATACACTCACTCAGTCCCTATGGAAACCAGTATGGAGGGGTTTTTTTTAATTCTTTATTAATTACACTTTATTCACTTTATATTCCCCCTGTGGTTCCCTCCCTCCTCCCATCCCAATCCCTCCCTTCCTCCACCCTCTGCATGCATGCCCCTCCCCAAGTCCACTGATAGGGGAGGTCTTCTTTTCCTTCTTTCTGATCCTAGTCAATTAGGTCTCATCAGGAGTGGCTGCATTGTCTTCTTCTGTGGCCTGGTAATGCTGCTTCCCCCTCAGGAGGAGGTAATTAAAGAGCAGGCCAATCAGTTAATATCAGAGACAGTCCCTGTTCCTATTACAATGGAACCCACTTGGATACTGAGCAGCCATGGGCTACATCTGTGCAGGGGTCTTAAGGTTATCTCCATGCATAGTCCTTGGTTGGAATATCAGTCTCAGGAAAGACCCCTGTGCTCAGATTTTTTTGGTTCTGTTGCTCTCCTTATGGAGTTCCTGTCCTCTCCAGATCTCATTGTTTCCCACTTCTTTAATAAGATTCCCTGCACTCTGCCCAAAGATTGCCCATAAGTCTCAGCATCTGCATTGATAGTCTGCAGGGCAGAGGCTTTCAGAGGTATGCACAGGCTCCTGACTTGTTCCCTCTTTTCTCCTTCTTCTGATGTCCATCCTCTTTGCCTTTTAAAAAATGGAGTACAGAGCTAAACAGAGAATTCTCAATAGAGGAATATCGAATGGCAGAGAAACACTTAAAGAAATATTCAACCTCATTAGCCATCAGGGAAGTGCAAATCAAAACGACCCTGAGATTTCACCTTACACCCATCAGAATGGCTAAGATCAAAAACTCAAGTGACAGCATATGATGGAGAGGATATGGAAAAAGGGGAACCCTCCTCCACTGCTGGTGAGAATGTAAACTTGTACAACCAGTCTGGAAATCAATCTGGAGCTTTCTCAGACAACTAGGAATGGCGCTTCCTCAAGATCCAGCCATACCACTCCTAGGCATATATCCAAAAGAGGCTCAAGTACACAATAAGGACATTTGCTCAACCATGTTTGTAGAAGCCTTATTTGTAATAGCCAGAAGCTGGAAACAGCCCAGATGCCCCTCAGTGAAGGAATGGATGCACAAATTCTGGTATATCTACACAATGGAATATTACTCAGCAATAAAAAAACAAGGAAATCATGAAATTTGCAGGTAAATGGTGGGATCCAGATAAGATCATCCTGAATGAGCTATCCCAGAAGCAGAAAGACACACACAGTATATACTCACTCATATAGACATATAATATAGGATAAGCCTACTAAAATCTGTACACCTAAAGAAACTAATCAAGAGGGAGGACTCTTGCTGAAAAGCTTAATTCATATCCAGAAAGGTAAGGAGGTTCTTACAAAAACTGGAAACATTATATCATGATCTAAGTACATTACTCGACTATAGTTGAAAATAGGCTAAATAAGATACCACACAGGTCCATGTTTACTGCTACAAGATTCACAGTAGCCAAAATATAGAATAAGCCTAAGTGTCCATCAACAGTATGGTTGTAGAAACCTTTTTATAATTGGCTTTCTCTTTCTATCCTGGGTTTCAGAGATCTAATTCAGGTTGTCAGACTTTTTTTTTTTTTTGGCAAGTGTTAGTACCCACTGAGCATCTAACTGGCCCTCCTAGCACATACTGAAAAATGTTCCAAGTCTATTCGTCTTTACCTGTATTTATGTTTGTATAAATTATATTTATAAAATAACATATTTATAAAATAAATAAATGAAATGAATATTTATAAAATGAATATTTTTAACCTGGGAAGTATACATATCTTTTTAGCAGCAGAAGTTGTAAGAAATGTACAACAGTGAAATGACCTGTGGCTGGCATTGTCATATTCGGGTGAAGGTGGTATGCAGAAAAAAAAAAATGTGAGGTAAGATATTAAAGAGAGGGCCATAGGGGAAAAGCTGTTCTGAAATTCTGTCTTAATATTATTCTCTTGTTTTTTTTTTCTTTAGCCCCCCCCATTATATTATTTCTCCAGTTAGTTCCTTGTTTTGAAACAAGTTCAAGTTGGATTTCTGTTATGTGTTTCCAAAATCATTATAATACTCAGAGAAGAAAATGTTAAATATATAACAATATATCTGAAATAAATAGTCACAGATTTTATTTACCACCAAGTTTAATATAGCCTGCAGCTAGAAAAACATAAAAATTTTGTTGGGAATAAAATTATTCATTTTCATATCTAAATTTAATACTCTATCCTTAGTATAAAATGTTAAATCTTCCTTTAGATACATGAAAAGCCATACTGGTACAAAAATGAGCATGACTGAGAAGAAAGTATGTCTTTTAAGGAAAAAATATTTATAAATTGAAAATAGCCCTCACCTCTCTCTATCAAAGGAGAAATTTGATATATTCCTGTTCATAAAATATAAGTTGAGGCTGGAATGATGGTATATGCCTTTAATTCCAGCAATTAGGTGGCAGAGGCATACAGATATCTGTGAGTCACTGGCCAGCATAGTCTAAAAAGTAAAATTTTAGTCCATTCAGGACTATATACTCAGACTCTGTCTCAAAATAAAAAAAAAAAAAGATGAAGGAGGACACAAGATTGGTCATACACCATTACATTCTTTAAAGGGAATCTAACGTGTTAAAAGATGGCACCATGCTACAAACGGTTAGAAAGCAGGCTAGAACACGTAAGTGCCACCAGAATTGGATATGTGAATATATTTTCTATGAACCAGTATAATATAAGAAAAATGAATCTGGGAAAAGAAGCATGAGACATAGCTAAAATTCTCACTAGATTAAAAATGTCTAAAAGCTCAAAAAAAGTTCTCAGAAATGAGTTCTTCTCTAGCAAGAAAAAGTTAGGGATGCCACCAATCAATTCATGACACAAATGAAAGATTTCTGTACTTGAAGGACTACCATTCCTTCTGTATACCTTCAAAAGTATCATTGTTTATAGACAGAAAAGGCAGTTATAACTTCAGCAAGAAAGACAATCAGCTTATCATTGGCAAATGTAAAAGAAAGCACCTGCTTTGGCACTTTCAAATTCAATATTATAACTTTATTATTGACAATATCTAGAAAATAGAACCAATATATATATATATATATATATATATATATATATATATATATATATATCAACACATGAATGGCAAAAGAAAATGTAATACATATATTCAATGAAAATTATTAGCCCATAAAATGAAAAATCACATCCAATCCTGAGAGAGTAGAGTTGGCTCGATGATTAAGAGCACATCCTGCTTTTCTAGGGTACGTGTGTTTGGTTCATAAAAGTCACATCCAGCAGTAAACAACCAGGTGTAATTCCAGTTTTAGGGTATAAAACACCCTCTTGCCTCCACAAGTAGCTAAACACACATCGTGCGCATAAGCTCATACAGACATAACAAATGCATAAAGTGCTTAAGAAAGAAAAATCAAATCATTATATTTATAAGAAAACATATGCAACTGGAAATCATTATGTTAAGTGAAACAAGCCAGATTCAGAAAGTCAAAATTCTGCAGTTTTTCTCTCAAGTGTGGAATTTAAATTTAAAATTATATGTGTATACATATATTTATATATACATGTTTACAGACAACTAGACTGGAGATAATAAGCAGGGAAGAAAAGATCTTAACAGAGATAGCAAATACAAATGGTAATGTAATACATTTGATAAAGAATTAGAACAAGGGTCTACCTAGGGGAAGGAAAGACGACAAAGTTAGAGGGCATTGAAGAAAGTGGTGTTAGAGAGAGGTAAAAGAGAACAAAATATAACATCTATGTATGAAGATAATCATAGCAAATCCATTGTTTTGTATGCTTGTCTATTAAAGTTTTTATTTATTTATTTATTTAATTATTTTAGTTTTTCAAGACATGGTTTCTCTTTGCAACAGTCCTGGCTGTCTTGGAGCTTGCTCTGTAGACAAGGCTGGCCTTGAACTCACAGAGATCTGCCGGCTTCTGCCCCCTAAGTGCTGGTATTAAAAGTGTAAGCCACCATGCCCATCTAAAAGTATATTTAAAAAAAAAAAGCATCTGTAGAAAACATGCTTTATTGAGTAAAAATTTTAGTGCTAGAGATACCTTCCTACAAGTTATTAGTCAGGGATTCCGAGAAACCTCAAAACAACACAAGTTATGGTCATTGCTCTTGGTTACCAATCATTGCTTGGTGGGGAAACGCTACTGTTGAAAATACAATTTATTTTAGTCACATGTTATAGGACATTAAGCTGGAACTGACCTGAAAACATCATCCATAGTGGCTAGCTTTCATTATGCCAGAATGTACCATGTAGACTGCTGGTAGAAAAATGTTATCACCAAGTCTTTCTCAGTTGTTGACCATGGATTATACACTACCCATATGTCAGGCAAGGTGTGCTTACTGGTGTAATAGTGATATGACTGTTATGGAGGTAACCAACTGTTTTCTGATTGGACTTGGGGCCTGCACACAGAAGGAAATTGAAGCCCATCACCAAAGAAGATGGTCAAAAGGCCATAACTGGAGATTTTATAAGACCTTTGGGGATGATGCTACTGTTGTTTGATAAATTGACATGTTGTCAAACTACCATCTAAATATATTTATTCCTATAGATTAATGTTCTCAACCTTCATTTGATAAGTTTTTAAATATATATATATATATTTTGGGGGGTCACTCATGTATACTACCATATTATCTGCAAATAGTGATATTTGACTACTTCCTTTCTGATTTGCATCCCTTTGATCTCCTTTATAGTTGTCTTATTGCTCTAGCAAGGACTTCAAGTACTATGTTGAAGATGTATGGAGAGAGTGGGCAGCCTTCCCTTGTCCCTGATTTCAGTGGGATTGATTTAAGTTTCTCTCCGTTTCATTTGATGTTGGCTATAGGTTTGCTGTATATTGCCTTTACTATGTTTAGGTATGTTCAAGGCCCACATACAAGGTATGTGCCTTGTATCCCTGATCTCTCCAAAACTTTAAACACGAATGTGTGTTGGATTTTGTCAAATGCTTTTTAAGCATCTAAGGAGATGATCATGTGGTTTTTCTCCTTCAGTTTGTTCCTATGATGGATTACATTGATAGATTTCTGTATGTTGAACCACCCCTGCATGCATGGGATGAAGCCTACTTGGTCATGGTGGATGATATCTTTGATGTGTTCTTGGAATCGGTTTGCAAGTATTTTGTTATGTATTTTTGCATCAATGTTCCCCAGAGAGACAGTGCCATGAAGAACAGGCTACTAGATAGTGTAGATGCATGGAAGGGTGGAGCATAAGTTCAGGAGGTGTGCTGGTGCTGTTCATGGGCACAATGCACATATGCAGGTGCCCTGAATACCTCAGTGTCCTATAGGCCACTGGTATTCTGCTCTGTCTCTAGGAGTTGCTTGCCTGAAACCCCACTGTTCTACCTGCAGAACAGGGGCTTCAATATTGAGAACACTGTCCCAATGATCCCATGTTTCCCACAGTGGGTGTGTGGGTGGGGGGAATCTGATGTCTGGCTGCTAGCTTAGAGGGACCCTGGATCTGGGGTGCTTCATGCACTCACTTGAAGGCACACTCACTCACTCACTCACTGGCCTAATCAGAAAACACAGTGGTTCCCCCTGTTCTCTATTCTCATATTTGGGCCTCAGGGGCGAATGAGTAGGCAGAAGATAGATCAGCTCAGTGGTGTCCGCTTGATGACCACTGGACAGGTAGACCCATATTTGGGGCAGCCTCCTTGGTTGTCTCAATCACAGAGCGTTGAGGATCCTGTCTGGGCTAGCCCCTGCCTGCTCTGCTGCAGTTGCAGACTTGGGAGGCCCCTAGAGCTGCCTGTGCATCTGGGAGCCAATGCTTATGCTGTCTCAGTCACGGAGCATGGGGGCCTGTGCTTGGTGCAACCATTGCCACTTCTGTGGAGTAGGGAGTTCCATGCTTGGGGCAGTGGCCACTGCCAGCTGCTCTGCAGAGCATGGAGGCCTGTGCTTGGGGGAAAGGGGTTGAATATTCACCACTCTCAGTCCCTGGATTATGTCCTCAGGTGACTTGGATCCAAACTGTCCCAGCTCATGGGTTGTTCCTTGTTACCCAGGAAGCCTCACTATCAATGTTCTGGCTTCAGCTGCCCCTCCACTCACAAATTTTGGAGTTTTGGATCCTGTGCCCCTCAGATAGGGTGTGTGCTGGTTGCCACCATCCTGGACTCTGGAGAAGCTTTTTTTTTTGTTTTTTTTTTTTTTTTTTTTTTTTTTTTTAGTTAATAACAGTCAATACAGAGACTGATAATTGGTCAAAGTACTAAGACTGTGGCATGATCATCCCTAAATTAGACATTTCTATTGCCCCGCACAACAAGACTGAGGAAATATTGTAAAAGAAAGTGCAGAAATAATGTAAGAGGCAGAAATGGGGATGAATTTCATGAAATGCTGTTTTCTGGATATGGCATTAACATCATACTCATGAGCTTTACAACAACTATGGTTACCTGAACAAGAGTTATACAAGATCGAGCCATCATGCCAAGGTAGAGAACAGATCATGAGATTTTGTCCAAAGCTGAGTTACTATTGACAATTGATAGCTGCTGGGAGGGGTGGGGTAAATCACTGTTCTTCAGGATTGTGGCCACTGGTAGGTTACCCAAGCACATGTAAATAGCACTAATTGAACTCAGTAGGTTTTGAAAACAAAAAGAGGAAATGAATGTTGGAGGGGAAGTGTTAGGAGGATCTAAAGAAAGTGGAAATTAAGATTTGAGTTAGATATGATAAAAATACACTCTACACATTTATGAAACTGTGGTAATATTATACATACTGGACACACACTTACATATTTAAGTATGAATGTAACAGCAATTAAACAAATAGAGGACATGAATTTGAGAACTATCAAGGGAGTTTGTTGGAAGAGTTGGAGGAAAAAAAAAAGGGGTCATATGATGTAATTATATAATTTCAAAACAATAAAAAATTTTAAATAAAATAAGTTAATAATCACAAAAGCATCTATTTATATTTCTCTGTTGTATTCATTGTGTATTTAGGAAAGTAGATATTATTTTAATACTTGTGGCTCCTAGCAGCTTTCACAGTACTCGCCTCCATCATTGCTGTAGTAGAAACTTCTGGCCTGAGAGAATGTCAGTTAGGATGAACAAAAGAATCAACCTCCTTGTATCATTTGATTCTTAACGGACTAAAATATTTTGGAATCAAGAATTCCATATTACAAAGTGGAACCTGGATACCCAATGCAGAGAATGAAACAATGGTAATATGGGGAATAATGAATGTGTAAAGATCATCCAAAAGATACAGAAAAAAATGAAAAAGTCAATGTCTAGTCATGGCATGGAATAAAAGAATTCAGAAATCTAGGAATATAAGTCAATGTCCTCAGTCTCTTGAAGGCCATCTATTAAAAGAAACAAATAAAGAACCTACAGCTGAGTTAATACTCAAGACTGAATGTTGTAGTTAATAATGAGTGTTGGACTATATAATGTTTATTATTAGTCCTAAGGTTATCATAATGGTATTATTTAACCCACTATCACAAATAATAAGACACAGACATCTGTTAGATTTTATAATTACCTTATTTACTTAGGGCCTGGCAGATATTTCACCAATGCTAGATTAATAACCTCATCATCCATCTCTGAGCCCTCGTCCAATGCCATCTACCTTAATCTTCCTCCTCTGGTCTACCCTCCATCCATAATTCCATGGTACTTTATTGTGTGCTTCATCTGGGCCTTTCCAAGCCATTATTGGAGTCCTTCCTCTAGGCCCATGTGTTTGTTTTCTGCATGTGTGTTTGTTTGTTTGTTTTTCTCCATACTAACCCATTGTAGTGTCCTCCTTCCTTCTCTCTTCCAGTTGTGTTTCCCATGATTCTCCTGTCCTCTCGAAGCCTGGGAACCTCAACCATGCTACACTATCCTGCCCTGCCCATATACAGGCCATTTAATTAACCAATCAGGTAAGTTTACACAACAAGGATAGGTGTACACAGATCTTGAGGGTTAGTAACATGCATCAGACCAACTTCCAACAAGTGAATATCCAGAATTCAGTTGAGCTAGGGAGCACTGAGCAACAAGTTTTCAAGAGCAGCTAATTAAAGCAAAAAGCCTAAATAAAATTAACAGTGAAGCTTATAACCCCTTATTTCAATATTATAAGAGAAGGGCACAAACAAGAGAAAAATAAATAGAACAGACAGATGCTGTCTTACTGTTGATGAATATTCAGACAAAGAGCACTTATAATTTTATGGTCTTGGGCCAGATGATGGAGAGTCGAAGGATAGGGGTGGGTAAAGGTGTTTTCAAGTACACACACACACACACACACACACACACACACACACACCTATTGATGGAAGCAGGATGCCTTGGATAGAAAAGTACATACCTGTAACTGCATGGTCCATCAAATAGATCTCAGTTCTTGACTATAACATCCTCCATAAAAAAATGCAATGTAGTAGCAATTCTTGTGTGGAAAGGGCAGAGGTTCCCTGTGAAACACACCAGACAAAACTAATTACTTGCAAAGTAGTAATTAACAAACTAAGTACCAATTGCCTTGGTAATTAGTTATGAATTTGGCCTGCCGAATCATACAGGATTTTTCAAACTAAAGCCAGACTGCTTAGTGAAAGCCTATATGTTTTTTATGATCAAGAGTAAGGCAAAGTTTTCAATCATTACCAGTCCTATTCAATATCATACAAAAATTTCTAGCCAGTACATTCAACCAACAAAAGAGAGATAAAAAGCAGGTCAGTTTACTAAGAACATGACTATTTATATTGTGTGAAGGATTTCAATAAATCTATAAATAAGTCTGTAGCCTAACAAGTGGTGTTAATAAGGTTGTATCACACAAAGTCAATAGATAAAAATTAACTACATTTATACATTCTGTCAAAGAACAATGAGATACTACAATTTTTACATACCATGCAAAGACAAAATAGGAAAGAGTAGCCTTCACATATCTCAAAACAGACAAATATTCACTAATGAGCCACTAAATAATCTGAAGCTACACAGCAAAGTAAAAAAAAAAAAAAAAAAAAAAAAATCCACATAAAAATCCTCACTGGTATTGCTAAACATTGTGGCACACCTCTGTAATTCCAGAACTCAAGATAATAAGTTCAAGGCCAGCCTGAGCTACACAATGAGACCCTATCAAAAAGGAATAAAAAGCCTGGAAAAGTGATGCATGCCTATAAACACATGCTTAAGGAGGTAGAGGCAAATGAATCAGGAATACAAGGTCATTTTTGGCTACACAGTGAATCTGAGGCCAGGCTGGGCTACATGAGACACTATCTCAAAAAATGGAGAGTGTGAGGGACAGAGATAGGAAGACACACACACATACACACACACACACACACACACACACACACTAACACACACAGGGAGAGACAGAAACAGACAAGAGACAGAAAGAAAGTTAGTAAGATTGACATGAAATAACAGGGACTTTCAGAAGCAAAGAGGAAATATGAAAATAATTCCTAACAGACACATGATAGAAACAACCATGTTTCATAGCATCCTGCTTCATGGAGGACGATATTCTCTTCCATGAACACAACTAATTACCACTCCCAATAGAGAAACCTGGAGAATAAAATAATGTTGTGTATCCCCCCTGCACACATTTTCTCTTGAACATCTCCCTAACCCAGTTCTACCTTCATAATGCCTATTTTCCAGACCCAGGATCTGTGGGTACAGTGAGCCTTTACACCTGATTGGCAGAGTGAATTGTGTTGTATTCAGGGAGCCAATGCAAAGGCACAATGTCCATGCTTCAGGCTCTTATTTAGGCATCGTGGAAAGTGTGGCCCAATCTCAACATTAGAGCTAGTTTTAACTTTTCGCATGCCTTAGGTCTGTCTATATTGCCTAGCTATTTTGTAAGTATCTGTGTTTTGACATCTGTTGGAAGTGCAGGAATGGGAGTTCCTGCACCCAAGGTACAAAGTCTCATAGCCATAGTCTTATCATGCATGCATATGTTTCAGGTCTCTTCTGCATAAAAGACACTTATCAGACACAAGTACAATCATGACCACAATGAGGTTCAAAATCTGCACCCACTTCCAAAAGGTATCCTTCAATCCCATCTTTCTTAGTGAGAAATTGTTCAGACTTTATAACCTATTGCCATTATATATACCAATAACCTTTAGCACAGACGTGTTAAGTGTTGACCAAAAGAATTGTCAGCACCAACTTTAGCTGACAAACACATTTATAGCTACACTCTCATTAATACCATCTACAGTAGTATCAAAAAAACAGAATATACTTCAGTACAATATAGCAAAATAAGCAAATACATGTATAATAAATTATGCACAATGTTAATAAAATAACCTATTGAAGGAAACTTCCAAAGGATGCCTTGGCTAAAAAAGTAAGTATGTGTAAATGCCTAGCAGAAAGAGCTGAGTTCTTGAAAACAACTTCCTCAAGAAAAATGCAATGCACTGGGTCTTTATAAATAGAGATATGTGGTTGTACAGAATTATAAAACTCAATGTCAATACAAAAATTTCCCATAAATTCATCTATTAATTCACTAAAACATCCATAAAAATACCAGGACTTTGGTAGAAATCAATTAACCAATTCTAAAGTAATAGTCAAAGTTGTTCCCCTCAAACAAACACAACTCATATTATTTCTTGCTTAGCTGACTTATTATAAAATAATTAAATTGGTGTCATGCTGGCAACACATTGATCAATAGAATGAAATAGTCCATAAATAAACCCATATATATACAGTCAAATCATTTCAATAGAGGTGTGTTGGTATAATGTTCTTTTGGAATGTACACAGTTTACCCTTGTTCATTCACATGCTGATTTCTCTAACTCACTATCTGGTGTCAATCCGGACATTGCACTGTGATGCTTATTCTAAGCATTGCCTGTCTCAAGTTTGTGTAAACATGCCATTTGTTCTCTGTATTGCCAATAAAACAACTAGCCAATGCTGAGCAATGGAGAGAATAGGGTGGGACATCCTGGCCTGGAGGGGAGGAGAAAGAAACAAGTGGGAGAAGGGTTCAGAGAGATTTCTGAGAGGAGAGGACCTGGAAACACCAGGAGAGATGAACCAGACCTAAGATATGACTAAAAAGCAAGTATAATATGGGAAACCTGAATGGGAAGAAGCTTTGGGGTCTTGGAGTTTTAGGATAGAGTAATTATTGCCCAACATTGTCCTCTATGTTAATTAAATAAATCCTAGTCTTTGTGTTGTGATTTGGGTATACAGCTGGTTTAGGAATAACTGCTGTTTAACTGAAAGATAGATCAATAATGAATATTAATAATTATCAACAGAGATACAAAGGAAATTTGAAATTTTTAGTTTTTTCAAGACAAATTTTCTTTGTGTAGCTTTGGTTGACTTAGACTCACTTTGTAGAGCATGCTGGCCTCAAATTCAAGCAATTCTCCTGCCTCTGCATGCAAATGAACTTTAATAGAGGAAAAAGGTGTACTTGATAAACAGTTATACAACATAGAACATTTGAATAATCATCTGCAAAGAAGAAGAAAGAGAAAAGAGAGAGATTCATAGCTGATACATGATACCATCTTTAAAAAGGTATGAAGCACCAACCAAGGACAATGCATGGTCTGGACCTAGGTCTTCTACTTATAACTAGGCAATAGGTATCTCAGGCCTCATGTCGGACCACTAATTAGGGGAATGGAGGATATCTCTGAGATGGACTATGATGCCTGATTTTTGATCACTTCCCCCTGATTGGATTTCCCTATCAGGCCACAAGGGAGAAAGATGAACTCAGTCCTCATGTGAATAGATGATCTCTGTAGGGGGGCTTTTCTATTCTAATGAATAGGGGAGGGGGAAAGAGAAGAGGGAGGGAGGTTTGGACTGGGAGGAAAGGAGAGAGGGGCCTATGACCAAGATGTAAATTGAATTAATTAATAAAAAATGAATTCACAATTGATACAATCCTAAAGGTAAAAATACAAATCTAAAATGTGATATGATAAAAAAAATTCTTTTTTATCTTCAATTAGGGGAAAGTGCCACAAACAAGACTTATAAAAGAAAACTTTGATAAATTGCTTCTTGTCAAATATTTAAACTTCCATTCTGCAGAAGACATTAAGGTAATAAAGCCATTATTCAGTAGCAGGAGAAAATATTTGTAAAATATGTATCTAAACTCAAAAAATATTATTAATGTTGTTAGTCATTAAGAAAGTATTTTTTCTTTTTTAATTAAATTTTTATTTTTATATTAATTACAGTTTATTTACTAAATTTAAGTATGCAATGAGATAATATTTCAAAGTTCATACAAATAGTTAAAAAGCTAATTCTATGAAGTGTTGAACAGGATGTAGAGGAGCTATACTTTTCAGACATTGCTGCTAAGTTGTTTGGTAAGTTCACATTTTATCTGAGAAGAAACTGCAAAATTGTTTTCCATAGTGATTGTCCCAAAGTTGTAAAATTATAGGACAAATAAAAAAAAAATCAGTGGTTGACAGAAATTGGGGTGGAAATGAGGGTTCATACAAACGGAGAATCATTTGCCTGGTATTTTATAGCTTAACTGTGGTGGTTGTTACTTCATTCTATGCATTTGTCAAGTGAATTTTATGCACATAAATTATACATGAACAGACCTTACTGAAACCATTCATGTAAAAGAAATGAATGGAAACCCTAGGATATCCTATGCCCTATTTTAACTAAATATGTTGGCATAGCAGGTGGCTTCCTTTTGCCTGCAAAATAAACATCTCATGACCTCAGCTGGATTGGCATGGTTTGTCACAACGTCGCCAATGTCAAATTACAAGAGGTACACATAAGTTCTATCTGTATCTCTTTCCAACAATTACCACACAAATTTGGATACTTCCATTTTGTTTTAAGATTATTATCATCACGCTTCATCCAATTCCATTAGCTTCTAAAGTTATGATTAACTTTATTTAATATGTAGATCATTAGCTTTCTCAACCACCTTAGGTATACAGTTCTTTATTAGGGTGCCAGATGTTTGCTATGCAGCTAAGAGAAAGACTGTAAGTTTTTCAACATTGATCTCAGAATGTTGAGCCAGACAAAAACATAAGCATATTCACAAATATATGGCTGCTTATAATTCACTATAATATATCTATGAAGTTCTTCAAAGATGGCCCAACCAGTCTCTCTGCTGATTCATAAATAGCACAGTTTAACATTCCTATTGGTAAAGAATTCAGTAAGCCTGATATACAGTAGCAAAACTCAGAGAAACAGGAGCATGGATGTTGGATTGGAAGCCATACCATAGGTGATTCAAGGAATGAAGTAGTTTTTACAGATTGGATCCACCAATTACTAGTAACAGTATAGACAGAAAATACTTTACTACCATCAGATCTGAACTCTGATATCAGTCTGAGTAGTTTGAGTATGTAATTCTCTTTCAAAACAACAAAGAATAAAAATAAAAGATAATATTTGGTTTCTATCCACCACCACCCCTTTTCAATGTTCTGAACTGGAGAAGAAATTATTGGGCAAATTCTAAAGACTATGCTTTAAAAGACATGTTTCTGCAAGTAGTAAAACTATCAGTTTGTTCAAAATGAATTAAAGATAAGACTAACATAGAAGTATGGTTTTAATGACACAGTCCATGACAACATTTTCAAATGCTTGAGGTCTTTCTTCCACAAGTGTTTTTGGCTTCAAGATCATCTGCATTCTGTAGAAGAATCAGACACTTGATTAAGTATGATTATTGCTGAGCATTTTTAAATTTTTATTGAAAATCGATTCTTCTGTCATACAATGCATTCCAACCACAATTGCCCCATACCCCACTCCTCCAAACTTCCCCCTTCCCCAAGATCCACTCCTCCTTTATTTCCCCTTCAGAAAAGACCAGGCCTCCAAAAGATGATAGAAATGTTCTCTCTTTTACATATAAAATATACATTACAAGTCTACACTCTTGGATATATATACAAATGAAATATACACACTTGAAATCATCAGCATTTTCAGATAATAAATATATTTATCACTTCCAAACATCTGAAAATGTTCATATGAGGCTTGGGGGGAGTGTACACAAAAAGGAAGCTACCCCAAGGACAAACTGTTTAAACATACAACTCAGAATTATTACTTCTAGGACTATAAAAGATCTCTAGATCTTACTTATCTTATATAACTGAAACATACTACACTTCAAATAACTTTGATTCCTTCATCATGACCCTAGCAAGCACCACACTATTTCTGATTCTATGAATTTAGCTTAGGAAGACACTTCATTTAGATGGAATATGTGCTGTCTATCTCATAACTGCTATATTTTATTTAACATTATATGTCAAAAGTTCATCTGTGTTGTTGCATATTGGAGAATTTCCTTCTTTTTCATACTGAAGAATACTCCCATTATCACATACCATTATCTACCACATTTTCTTTTTACATTCTACCACTGATAGACATTTGATTCCAAGTGCTGGCTATTGTGAACAATGCTGTAATAAACACAGGAGTATGTAAGTCTTATCAAAAGTCTTACTTACTGGAGATATACCCAGCAGCAGGTTAGTTTTGTTTGTTTGTTTGTTTATTGGGAGAACCTGCAAAACTTGCTGTCTTTCATAGTGCCTGCACCACACAAGGGTTTCAATTATTCCATATCTTTGCAAATGTTTCTTTATGATTTATTTTTGACTTTTTAAACCATAGCTGGTATAAGGTAATATTTCATGATTTCAATTTTTGTGTCCCTGATAATTGGTGATTTTGAGCTGACTTTTGTAGACCTCTTGGCTATCTATATATCATCTTTTGAAAAATGTGTATGCAAGTTATTTGCTATGTGTCTGTGCAGTGTGTCTGTGTCTGTTTTTGTGTGTGTGTGTGGTATAAGCATACATAAATGTGTATTGGCCAGTTCATATGACTGGAGAACAGAGGAAAACCTCAGGTATCATTTCTCAGAAGCTATCTACTTTGTTTTTAAAGACAGGTTTTTCATTGGCTTGGAACTCACCAATTAGGCTAAAATGGCCAACCAGTGAGCTATGTCTCCTTCCCCTGTGCTGGATTTTCAAGTGCATGCCACCAAGTGTAGCTTTTTTTTTTTTAACTCAGATCCTCATGTTTTCAGGAGAAGCACTTTACCAACTGACCATCACCCATTCCTACTTTGTCCATTTTAATGAGAATTTACAGAATTTTCTTCTATTTTTAGTTATTCTTCTATTTTTGGTTATTAATTCCATATAATAAGATGGTTTTGTAAGTATTTTCTCCTGCTCTGTGGGATATATTATCCCTACTAATAGTGTCCTTTGCTTCATAGAATCTTCTCAGTTTCATGTTTCTATTTATACATTTTTGTTGCTTTGGTACCATATCCAGGAAACTGCTATCATGAGCAATGCAAGAAGTCTCTCCCCTTTGTTCACTTCTGGTCTTAGCCAACCCTATCCCATTGAGTAATAGAGTTTTGTGGGGTTTTTTTATTTAATAACTTTACAACCTTATCCCAACTCCCCCCCCCTTCCCAGTCTCACCTTCATGCCTTCCTCCCTAATTCCTTCCTCTCCTTCTTCTCAGAAAAGGGGAGGCTTTCTATGGTTACCAACTCACAATGGCATCTCAAGTCACAACAGGACTAAACATATCCTCTCCTATTAAGGCCTGAAAAGGCAGTCCAGCTAAGGGAAAGGGATCCATAGACAGGCAACAGAGTCAGAGACAACCCCTACTCCCATTGTTATGGGACCCACATGAAGAACAAGCTGCACATCTGCTACCTATGTGTATGAGGTCTAGGTCCAGCTGATGAGTGTCCTTTGGCTGGTGTTTCAGTCTCTATGAGCTACCCCCAGGTTTATTTACTCCGTAGATTTCTTTGTGGTGTCCTTGACTCCTCCAGCTCTCTGTATCCTTCCTACCACTCTTCCACAAAATTCCCCAAGCTTGGCCTATTGTTTGACGGTGAGTGTCTGCATCTGTTTCTATCAGCTGTTGGATGAAGCCTCTCAAAGAGCAGTTATGCTAGGCTTCTGTGTGCAAGCATAGCAGAGTATCATTAATACTGACAGGGGTTGGCTCTTTCACATGGGGTGGGTCTCAAATTGGCCCAGTCATTGCTTGGCCATTTCCCGAATCTCTGCTCCATCTTTATCCCTATACTTCTTGTAGGAAAAACAAATTTTGGGTCAAAGGTTTTATGGGTCAGTTGGTGTCCTTATCCTACACTGGAAGTTACACCTGACTATTTGAGGTGGCCACTTTAGGCTCCATAGCCCCCACTGCTAGAAGTCTCGGCTGGTGTCACCCCCATAGACTTCTGGGAGCCTCTCCTGTCCCAGGGATATTCCCTGACTGATTTCCATTCCCTCTCCAGGTCCTCTTTAACTCCCACTCCTGCTCTTCCTCCCCCATCCCCCACACCTGTTACCCTCAACACCCCTTTCTCACCCAGTTTCCTCCCCCCCCCATCTACTTCAGATGTCTGTTTCCTCTTCTGAGTGAGATTCAAGCATCCTCCCTTGGGCCTTCCTTACCTTGTTTGGGTCTTTGGATTGTATTATGGTTATCTTGTACTTTATGGCTCATATACATTCATAAGTGAGAACAGACTACGCGTGTCTTTCCAGGTCTGGGTTATCTCACACAGGATGATATTATCTAGTTCCATCCCCATTTGCCTGCAAATTGCATGATATATTTGCATTCTTAAAACCATCCTTAGATTTTGGTGATTTATATATATTATTCATTCACTATGTTAATAATGAACCTCAAACTCCAGCTTCTATTGATTCTTAAATAAGTTTAAGGATGAACCCTCCCATCTCCATCATCGTTAAAACCATCTGCAATAAGTAAGTGTTATACAGAAGAAAACTATAAATTCAGAGAAACACACTGGGGAAATCTGCAAA
Source organism: Meriones unguiculatus (assembly GCF_030254825.1). Classification (NCBI taxonomy): domain Eukaryota; kingdom Metazoa; phylum Chordata; class Mammalia; order Rodentia; family Muridae; genus Meriones; species Meriones unguiculatus. The sequence goes on from NC_083369.1 coordinate 145,283,103, forward strand.
TATCTCCTCTATTTCTCTTAAGTAATCCATGATTTCCAAACACAATGTCTCTAATGTTGACTTTTTAGTTTTCTATTTTGATGTTAACCAGTTGTTTACTTACCTGTTATGTATTTTAAGAAGTCTCAAAGGCCATAAATGTAAACTCATTTTCTCTGTGTGTCCATTTTCTTTTATATATTTCATGTTATAGCAACAAGTTTTAACACAGCAATTTCTGCTAAATGAATTATGTTTGAATCTGCTTCTGTCTCTTGATTGTTACTGGTTAACTTTGACTCAAAATATTAGCTCCTGGTTGCTCTGTGTGTTTATCACCTCACACACCTCTCCTTCCCAATGCATTTCCTTACATTTTTGCAAAATGATTATTCCAAAATGTAATCTTGATATCTTCTTCCTTGTTAAAATTGTCTTGAGGCATTCTACTGTCTCCATGAGAAAAACCAACTTCTTAAATAGAAACCATAAGATCTTTCAGAGTTTTGGTTCTTGCCATCTCTCATCTTCAATTCAGATTTCAAACCCCACTCACATGTCAACACCTCTCCTACACATCTCGCAACCAATTTCAGTCCAACAATCAAGCAAGACTCTCTTTCTCTATATCATATGCCTAATATTGTTAAAATTGCTAAAATAGATTGTAATATACTTTTATAGATGTGCCATTCCCCTAAAAACAACTCCATGAGGAAACATCTATTTTCCAATCTAGACACATAACACTTGTTCTCAATCAATAGATAAAGAATAGATTAATGACTCAAGTAGAAAAGAAATTAATTTAGCCAGTAATGCTTTTTTTCCAAACATTCCAACTAGACTTCTTAATTGTCCCAAATGAAAAAAATTCTGCCAGTCATAATCATTTGAGCAATGGAGTCGGCTACATTGTTATCTATTCTGATAATAACTATAACATAAAAATAAAACCTTGTTACATATCTGCTTCTCTGAGTAATAACACTGAAAGCAAGCCAGGAAATTTCCCCATTAAAAAAAATTCCCACAGTAAGTTCTTCATCATAGTAATAAAATTCTGATAAAGTCAATTACCATTTGTTTAGGATGGGAATGAGTTTTCACCTTCAAATGTTAAAGTCTAATAAAGAAGGAATCAATAAAGACAAGAAGAAAATCCATTCCACATTAAAGATTACAACATTTATCATTCTGAAATATTCATTGCCAAATAATACATGCATAATCATTTGGAATTTAAATATGTTCAAATTAAATAAGACAGTAGGTACATTACACACACACACACAAAAAAAAAAAAAAAAAAAAAACAAAAAACCCTCCAACCAGACCACTGGAAAGCTCTCTCAGGGGCTGGAGAGATGACTCAGTGGTTAAGAACACTTCTGTTCTTGAAGAGGTCCAAAGCTGGTTGCTAGCTCCAAAATCTGGCAGTTCAGTCATCTGTAACTCCAGCTCCAAGGAGAACTACTACCTCTGCATGCTGAGGATATATGCACATATCTACAGACAGACAGTGAGTCAGTCAGACAGACAAGACACATACACACACATAATAAGAGAGAATTTTAAAAAAATTAAAGGAAAACTCTGTATACAGAAACCTTAGATTCTATATCTTTATGCCTTAAAATTTATGCAGAAAATATAAAATGGACTCTGATGAGAGAATGACAATATCAATTTGTTCATATAAAAGACTGAGTCAAAAGAGATAATTACTACTGTTCTTTTTCAAAGTAAATTAATTTATTATTTCTGCTCTCTACTATCATCAAATGTAATGAGGATGCAGACCAGCAGTCTGGAAAATATTTCTGAACAAGCAAGAAGCCTTATCCCACCTATAACTAACTTTTACCATGACTCAAAACAACCAGCAAAAGAGAAGAATTTGTCTAAACATTTCAAATGCCAGAATTAATGAAGACCTAAGTCAAATGGCACTCATTGCCCAAACACCCTGACAAAGTCATGCAAAAATTAATGAACTAAGAATTATAAAGCAATTGAATACTTAATAAAATCGAGCTTTTATATTTGGTTTAATTTCATTTTAATTTTTTTCACATGTTCTCTCGCATATTTCTTTATTTAACAAATAAAACTGTATAAATTTGTCATATGTAGCATGGTGCTATAAAATGTATGTGCATTATCTTTTTTTTCCTAAAGCTCATTATTTTTAATTTTCTTTCCTTATTTATTTTGGGTTTTATTTTTTATGATTTTAATTTTTATTCATATTATTTATTACAATTTATTCAATTTGTATCCTGGCTCTGGCCCCCTCCCTCATGTCCTCCCAATCCTGTCCTCCCTCTCTCTCTTCTCCCCCTATGCCCCTCTCCTAGTACACTGATAGAGGAGGTCCTCCTCTCCTTCAATTTGCCCCTAGCTAGACTATCAGGTCTCATCAGTTGTTATGCTGTCTTCCTCTGCAGCTTGGCAAGGCTGCACCCCCCCTGAGGGTGATAATCACAGAGCCTGCCACTGAGTTCATGCCAGAGAAAATCCCAGCTCCCATAACTATGGAACACACTTGGAGAATAAGTCTATGCACTACATCTGAAATGGGGTTTTAGGACATCTCCGTGTATTGTCATTGGTTGGGGTATCATTCCCTTCAGGGCCACCAGGGCACAGTTTTATTGGCTCTGTTGGTCTCCTTTTGGAGCTCCTATAGCCTTCAGGCCTTTCTGTCTCCCCCATCTTTCATAAGATTCCCTGAAATCTGTCCAAAGTTTGGCTATAAGTCTCAGCCTGTGCTTTGATACCTTGATCAAGAGAGACTTGCAGAGGCCATCAGTGGTAAGCTCCTCTCCTGTTCCCTGTCTTTTCCTGCTTCCAATGTCTATCGTGTTTTATCTTCTGTATAAGAATTTAGCATCTTCCTTAGAGTCTTCCTTGTTGTTTAGCTTCTTTAGGAGTACAGATTTTAGTATGTCTATCATATATTATATGGCTTATATATCCACTTATGAGTGAGTATATACCATATGTGTCTTTCTGATTCTGGGTTACCTCACTCAGGATGATCATTTCTATTGCCAACCATTTGTCTGCAAGTTTCATCATTTCTTTGTTTTTAATTAATGAGTAAGTATTCCATTGTGTAAATGTACCACAATTTCTGTATCCATTTCTCCACTGAGGAACATCTAGGTTGTTTTCAGCTTCTGACTATTACGAATAGAGCTGCAAAGAATGTGATTGAACAACTGTTCATGTTGCATACTTGAGAATATTTTGGATATGCTCCTAGGAGTGGTATAGCTGGATCTTGAGGTAGCACTGTTCCTAATTTTCTGAGAAAGCATCAGATTAATTTCCAATGTGGTTGTCAAAGTTTATATTCCCACCAGCAATAAAGGAATGTTTCCCTTTCTTCACATCCTCTCCAACATGTGTTGTCACTTGAGATTTTTATCTTAGCCATTCTGATGGGTGTGAGGTGAAATCTCAGGGTTGGTTTGATTAACATCTACACGATAACTAAGGACATTGACCATTTCATCAAGTGTTTCTCTGCCATTCGATATTCCTCTATTGAAAATTCTCTGTTTCACTCTGTACTCCATTTTTTAAATCGGGTTTTAACTCCTTAAGTTTTTTATATATTCTGGATATCATCCCTCTGTCAGATATACGGTTGGTGAAGATCCTTTCACAGTCTGTAGGTGGTCGTTTTGTCCTGACAACAGTGTCCTTTGCTTTACAGAAGCTTTTCAGTTTCATGAGGTCCCATTTATTGATTGCTGACCTTAGAGCCTGTGCTGTTGATATTCTGTTCAGGAAGTTGTCTCCTGTGCCAAAGAGGTCAAGGCTCTTCCCCATTTTTTCTTTAAACAGGTTTAGTGTGTCTGGTTTTATGTTGAGGTCTTTGTTCAACATACACTTTAGATTTATGCAGGATGATGAATATGGATCTATTTGCATTTTTCTACATGTAGACATCCAGTTAGACTAGGACCATTTGTTGAAGATGCTGTCTTTTTCCCATTGTAAGGTTTTGGCATCTTTGTCAAAAATGAGGTATGCATAGGTGTATGGGTTTATGTCTGGGTCTTCTTTTTCGTTCCATTGATCCACTATTCTGTTTATATACCAGTACCATGAAGTTTTTATTACTGTTGCTCTAGAGTACAGCTTGAAATCAGATATGGAGATCTGTGATTGTACAGGATGTTTATTTTTGTTTTGTTTTGTTTTTTGCTTTTTTTGTTTTTAGCAATTTTGGGTTTGTTTTTGTTTTTGTTTTTCCATGTGAAGTTAAGAATTATTCTTTGAAGGTCTGTAAAGAATTGTGTTGGTATTTTGATGGGAATTGCATTGAATCTGTAGATTGCTGTTGGCAGGATGGCCATTTTCACTATATTAATCTTACTGATCCATGAGCATGGGAGATCTTTCCATCTTCTGATATCTTCTTCAATTTCTTTCTTCACAGAGTTGAAGTATTTTTCAAACAGGTCTTTTACTTGCTTGGCTAGAGTCACACCAAGGTATTTTATGTTATTAGTGGCTATTATAAATGGTGTTGTTTCCATAAATTCTTGCTAAGCTCTTTTATATTTTTGTATACAGAAGGGCTACTGATATTTTTGAGTTAATTTTGTATCCAGCCACTTTGAGAAAGATATTTACCAGCTGAAGGAATTCTGTGGAAGAATTTTTGGGATCACTCATGTGTAATATCATATCATCTATGAATAGTGACTTCTCCCTTTCCAAATTGAATCCACTTGATCTCCTTTACTTGTCTTATTTCTCAAGCTAGGACTTCACGTACTACGTTAAAGAGATACTGAGAGAGAGGGCAGCCTTTCCTTGTCCCTGATTTCAGTGAGATTGATTTAAGTTTCGCTCCGTTTATTTTGATGTTGGCTATAGGCTTGCTGGAAATTGCCTTTAATATGTTTAGGTATATGCTTTGTATCCCTGATCTCTCCAAAACTTTAAACATAAACAGGTGTTGGATTTTGTCAAATGCTTTTTTAGCATCTAAGGATACAATCATGTGTTTTATTTCTGTTTGTTTATGTGATGCATTACATTAATGGAGTTCCATATAGTGAACCATTTCTGCATGCCTAGGATGAGGCCTACTTGGTCATGGTGGATGATATCTTTTTTTTTTAAACACAATTTTTGCTTTATTGAAGGGCAGATATACCACGGAACATGTTCTTTACAGTCAAGCAAGGCGTCTGGCCTGGCTGGCTGGCATCCAGTCTCAGCAAAGCAAAGTGAGGTAAGCCACACTCTTAAGAGAAAAAAGCTCATATGCAATGTTAACGGCACAAAACAGATTCTCACAAGTTGAACATCCAGGCCAGAGACATAGCTCATCACGTAAAGTGCTTGCCATGCAAACATGAAAGACATGAGTTCTAATCCCAGGACTCATGGGGGTGGGGCGAGGCAGGGGTGTGAGCACTTAAAATCTCTGCTGAGGAGGTGAGACAAGAAGATCCTTGGAGCTTGCTGGCAGACAGCCTAGCCTACCCAGCAAGCTCCAGGCCAGTGAAAGTCCACTTCACCGAACAAGGTGAATAGCACTTCAGGAGGAATGATACCTGAGACTGTCCTCTGGCCTCCAGATGTATACACGCACATACATGTACTAATGTGCCTCTACACACATGAACAGTCACATAAAATAATATGCAATAAGCAACCGTGGCCTTAAGATAACTAAGGCCTGTCGGAACGTCATCTGTCTTCCACTGTTTACTCAGCCTGGTGTCTTGGACGTAATTCTTCTTGAAGGTATACTCCTAGTGAATGGGCTGATGCAGGTAGAGCCATTTCTCTAACTGGACTAGTCTATGGCGGGTTCTCCACTTTAGCAAGCACCAAAGAGTATTCAGAACCTATGTCTCCCTAGACTGCTATAGTCTATCGAAGTGAGCTGGACCATTCCTTGAGTTTGATTGCAGTCCGACAAGGCATCGGGCTGGTTGCACAACCTCTGTTGTCACTTGGAGATAAGCCCAAGAAGAAAGCTTAACTCCAGTATTCAGAGAAGTCCACTGAGGAATACAAACTTCTCTTTCGAGTTGCTAATGCAGAAAAAGCAGAGTGATTCCCCAGGGAGGAGAAAGGCCAAAGAAACCAGCTCTGTAAGGTGAGCTTGCATGGAACTTAGCTGGATCTCATGTCTTTCAGCATCTCTTCATTCCCCGAAGGCTCTCACAACCTTCCCACATGAGCTAGTCTTTTTTGTATTCTTGGATTCAGTTTGGGAGCATTTTATTGAGTACTTTTGCGTAAATGTTCATAAGAGAGATAAGTCTGACATTCTCCTTTTGTGTTGGGTGTGTGGTTTAGGTATCAATGTGTCGGAAGCTTCAGAGTATGAGTTCGGTAATGTTCCTTCTATTTCCATTAGTGGAATAGTTTGAAGAGTATTGGTGTTAGCTCTTCTTTGAAGGTCTGGTAGAATTCCCTGCTGAAACAATCTGGCCCTGGGCTTTTTCTGGAGGGGAGACATTTTTTTTATCTTTTTATTTTATTTTATTTTCTTATCAGTTACATTTTATTAACACCGTTTCCCAGCTGTATCCCGTTCCCTCATTTCCTCCCAATCCCACCCTCCCTCTCTCATCTCCACCCTGCCCCTTTACAAGTCCACTGATAGGAGGGGAGACTTTTGATGACGGCGTCTATTTCCTTGGGGGATAATGGACTGTTTAATCTATTTTCCTGGTCTTGATTCAACTTTGCTAAGTGGAATCTATCAAGAAAATTTTCCATGACATTTAGATTTTCAAATTTTGTGGCACACAGGCTTTTGAAGTAAGACGTAATGGCTGATTGGATTTCCTCAGTGTCTGTTGTTATGCCCCCCGTTTCATTTCTGATTTTGTTCATTTGGATAATGTTTCTCTGCCTTTTGCTTAATTTGGATAAGGGGTTGTTTATCTTGTTGATTTTCTCAAAGAAACAGTTCTTGGTTCCATGGTTCCATTGATTCTTTGAATTGTGGTTTTTTTTTTTTTTCTAATTTATTGATTTTGGCCCTGAGTTTGATTATTTCCAATTGTCTACTCCTCTTGGGTGTGTCTGCTTCTTTTTTTTTTTTTCCCCCTAGGGATTTCAGGTGAGCCATTAATTTTTTTGAATGAGATGTTTTAAATTTCTTTATGAAGGCACTTAGTGCTATGAACTTTCCTCTTAGCATTGCTTTCATTGTGTCCCATAAGTTGGGGCATGTTATGCCTTCATTTTCATTGAATTCTAGAAATTCTTTAATTTCTTTCTTTCTTTCTTTCTTTCTTTCTTTCTTTCTTTCTTTCTTTCTTTCTTTCTTTTCTTCTTTCTTTCTTTTTTTCTTTCCTGACCCTGATGTCATGGAGAAACAAGTTGTTCAGTTTCCATATGTGTGTATGCTTTTTGCTATTTCTGTTGTTGAGGTCCAATGTTCATCCACGGTGGTCTGATCTGACACAAGAGGTTATTTCAATCATCTTCTATCTGCTGAGGCTTGCTTTGTGACAAACTATATGGTCTATGTTGGAGAAGGTTCCATGAGATGCTGAGAAGAAAATACATCTTATTCTGTGTGGGTGATATGTTCTGTAGATGTCTGTTAGGTCCATTTGATTAATGACATCTCTTTGAGTCATTGTGTCTTTGTTTAATTTCTATTTTGTTGACCTGTCCTTTGTTGAGAGTGGGGTATTGAAGTCTCCCACTATTAATGTGTGGAGATCTATGTATGGTTTAAGTTTTATTAATGTTTCTTTTACAAATGTGGGTGCCCTTGTATTTGGGGCATAGATATTCAGGACTGTGATGTCTTCCTGGTGAAATTTTCCTTTGATGATTATGAACTGACCTTCCCCATCTCTTTTGATTAATTTTGGTTGAAAGTCTATTTTATTAGATAATAGAATGGCTACTTCTGCTTGTTTCTTGGGTCCATTTGCTTGGATAACAATCTTCGAGCCCTTTAATCTCGGGTAATGTCTTATCTTTGTGACTTCGGTGTGTTTCTTTTATGTAACAGATTTTTGGGTCTTGTTTACACATCCATTCTCTTAGTCTGTGTCTTTTTATTGGAGAGTTGAGTCCACTGATGTTGAGAGAGATTAATGACCAGCGGCTGTTAGCTCCTTCTATTTTGATGTTGTTTGTGGTAGTGTGTTTGTGTTCTTGGCTACTGTTAGTTTTGCTGTAGTGACGGTATTTATTTTCTGTGTTTTCCAGAATGAAATTAGCTTTGTTAGGTTGCATTTTTCCTTCTAGTATCTTCTCTAAGGCTGAATTTGTGGTTAGGTATTGTTTAAATTGTTTATTATCATTGAATTTCTTTTTTTCTCCATCTGTGATGAGTGAGAATTTAACTGGATATGGTAGCCCGAGCTGACTTCTGTGTTCCTTAGTGTCTGCATGATATCCATCCAGCTCCTTTGGGTTTCATAGTCTCTGTTGAGAAGTTGTGATTCTGATGGGTTTTGCCATTTTCTGTTACCTGGCCTTTTCCTCTTGCAGCTTTTATTGTTTTGATTTTTATGTGGCAGGAAGATTTTCTTTTCTGGTCTAATTTATTAGGTGTTCTGTAAGCCTCTTGTATGCTTATAGGCCTCTCCTTTAAATTGGGAAATTTTTTTCTTCTATGATTTTGTTGAAAATATTTTCTGGGCCTTGAAGACAGAAATCTTTTCTCTCTGTTCCTATTATTCTTAGGTTTTGTCTTTTCATGTTGTCTTGTATTTCTTGGACAGTTTGCATCAGGAATTTTTTTAGATTTATTATTTTCTTTGATGGATACATCAATTTCTTGCATTTTATCTTCCACACCTGAGATTCTTTCTTCCATCTCTTGTAGTCTGTTGGTTATGCTTACCTCTGTAGTTTCTGTTTTCTTCCCTAAGTTCTCCCTCTCCGTGATTTCCTCTGTTTGTGTTTTCTTTAATTTTTCCAAATCTATCTTCAGATCTTGAACTATTTTCTTGATTTCCTTCACTTGTTTGACTGTATTTTCCTGTTTTCCCTTCCATTTCTTCACCTTTTGTTAGAACAATCCTCTGTTTCTATTTTTTTTTTTCAGTGACTTAACTATTTCCTCTCTGAAGGCCATAAACTGTTTGGCTGCATCTTCTTACATTTCTTTATGGATGGCCATAATCTCTTTGACTTTATCTTCCTGTTTTTCTTCACACATTGTATTTATTTCTTTTATTATCCTCTTCATAATCATAGATGTAAGATCATCTTCTTGAATTTCATTTATGTTAGGGTGTTCAGGGTTATTTGCCCTTGGATACCTGAGCTCTGCAGATGCCATGTGGCTTTGGCTTTTGTTGGTTGTGCCTTTATCCCTCTGGGTGTCTCAGGTGTTGGCTATTAGTTTCTGGAGTCTGCTAGAATCCCCATGGCAAGAAGCTGATAGTTCCTGAAAGAGGCCTCCTCAGCTTTTTGGGTATGGTCACCAAATGACCAGTGCTTCTCAAGAATTGCCACAGCTCACCTCAAGGGGAATGAACCTTTGGGGTAAATGGAGTTGCTGGTAGTCAGTGAGTCTGTCCTCTCACCAGGAGAAGTCCTGGAGACAGCAGCCCTGCCACTGGGTTTCTTGCTCTGAATTTAGTGAGCTACTGCTGCTGCTCTAACCCTGTTTTTTTCTGGGAGCAATCCTCTTGAATAACCAGGGAGCCCTGTGGTTTGGTCAGTTTAGCTAGGGAGACGGGTTGCACCTTGGAGCAGTGTCTTTGGGGTGATTCTGTGGGTCCCATGCTTCTGTAGGTCTGAGATTGGATGTTTGTTCCCCATTACCCAAGTGGTAATCAGTAGCAGGTGAGTGCATCCTTCAGCCCTGTGGCAGGAGTCTAGGCCATGTGCGTGCAGAAACCCAGGAAATGTTTCGAGAATTAGCTAGGTGTCCTGAGTTCAGACCTAATGTTTCCCCCACCTTGGCATTTCCTTCTGACAGGGTGTCCCAGTCTCTGTTTTGGGGGGGTCCATAGTTCAGTCTGGGATGATGAGTAGAGCTAGCAGGCACAGGCAAGTGGCTCAGTGCTGGTGACTGGGAGCCTTTTCCAGAAAAATTTTCATGGTGGTGGGGCTAGATGTTGGGGGCTTGGCTGGGTCCCATGAGGTCAGACCTGATATTTCCTTCACCTTGTGATTTCCTCCCAACAGAGAAACCAGTCTCTGCTGTTGTGGGTCCCACAGTTCAGTTTCAGATGGTGATTAGAACATGCAGGCCTGTGGCTCTGGGCTGGCAACTGAGCTCCTGCCCAGACCAGGGAACTCTTCTGTGGTTTAGCTGAGCGACCTGAGAATGGACTTGATTGCTTCCCACACCATGGGCTTTCCTCTTACATGGGAAACGAAATTGCTAGACCCACATTCTGGTCTCTGTGCAGTCACTGCTGTCCTGCTTGTTAGACACAGTGTCCTCTTGGCACTACCATCTCAGACTCCTCTCACACCCCCATATGTGTATTTTCAATGTCTAACTGAACCCACTTAATATATGCTTCAGAAAATACTTGTGCATGATGACTATAATCAATGTAGTACATTCCTTAAAATTGTTGTGCTCTCACAACAACAACAAAAAAGAAGAGTGTATTAAGTGTGTTCCACTATTTTATCCTTCTATAGTCCAAGCAGATTTTACCTGTTTGTATTTCCAAAATCAATGGTAACCCAGTGTTCCAGTCAAGGAACACTAAAATTAAGTTAATATGAGAAGCATTTACTCTCCAAAGGAACTTTTGAAAACACTGATCAACATGCAGTGGAACCATAAGCAGACTAAGGTAATAATGTGATAAAAGTTATGAAACCATAGGCATAAAGAGAGGGAGAGAATAGTTTCCACAAACCCAAAAGGAAAGTTGCAAGGAAGTTATTAATACACTAGAAAATATGTGACAAAAAATGTCTTCAGCTTGTCCAAAGAAATAAAATATGTGAGCTCAAACTTCTCTCTGTATCTCTCTGTCTGTGTCCCCCGCCCCATGTGTGTGTATGTCTGTCCTTTCCCCTAGATCCCCCACACCTTCTCCTGAGGTATCCATGAGCAGAAATAACTTGGAGACAGAGGAAAACAGGGGCCCTTTGATAAAGTTACTGTAGACCACTATCCTGGGGCAAAGAATGGGGTGAAAATAAGAAGAGAATAGCTCTAAAAGTATAAAAACATTCCATACTTTATGGGGAAATACTTTCTCCCATTTGTGATATACATCTATCAGATTTGTAATGTATCAGATATACAGTTAATTGTACAATAATGGTATAGACCACATAAAGGGGATTGAAGATGGAGAGAGAATGATCACAAAGACAAAGCAATATTTTTAGATGAAATTCAAAATTCAAACTCATTTCTAACCAGGAAAAAATTGTTTAGTAACTATAGCTACATGTAAAAATATACTGGGTGTGGCCTGTGTAGCAGAAACAGCAGTTGCATGGAGGAGGTTGTTGGAAATGTAAAATCCCTGGAACTACCCCAGACCCACTAACTCATAATTTACTTTTTCTTCTTGTTTTTGTTGTTGCTGCTGCTGCTGCTGTTATTTTATTAGTAGATAGTTTGATTTGGGCTTGGTTTGCTGGCTTGTTTTATTGGCATATTTTCATTGTTTATAGCGATGGGTCTAATAATGGTATTTTCATATAAGTATATCCCTTACTTTGATCTATTTCTCTTTCCTTCCCGTGTCTCCCCTTACCCTCTTCCACTAGCCGCCTTTCCCCCAAAACAATCTCAATTCTACTTCTATCTCATATACATGTATAATATATATATGATTTTATGTGCCTATGTAAAATCTAAGACCCACAAATGAGAGACACGATGTGATATTTTTACTCTCTGAGCCTGAATTATTTCACCAAATAAGTTTTACTACAAATGAACAAATTTCATTGCTTATGGCTAAAATATACTGTATTGTGTATAAATAGCACATTTTCTTTAGCTATGCATCAGGCAGGCAGGCTGATTTAACAAGGTGCCCTGGAGCCTGCTATGCATAGCAAAGGTTAGGAAGATCTTCTGTAAAGACCATGTACAGGTACGCAGACTGATACTAAAAGTTTGGAGTAATTAAAGCTGGAAGGATTTAACACAGAAATCTCATAAACGTGTATTTAAGAAGGACATTCAAAGATCATTTTACAGAAAACATTATGTTTCCTAATCCCATCATATAGCCAAATGACAGGTACAATCAGAAACTGGATATATAACATTCATTAAATATCATCATAAAAACAGATAGCAAATATCATCCCATAATTATAAAGTTCTTTCACTATGCAAAAATTCTAAAGCTGCCCAAATTCTCAACAGTTCTGCAAAGAAAGGACAAATCCTTCTTTGTCAAAAATCAAGTATCCATGGGTGTGTGGGTTTATTTCTTTTTTATATTTTTATTTTTTTTATCAGTTACATTTTATTAAATCTGTATCCCAGCCGTGTCCCGATCCCTCATTCCCTCCCAGTCCCTCCCTCCCTCCCTCATCTCCACCGTGCCCCTTTCCAAGTCCACTGATGGGGGGACCTCCTCCCTATTCATCTGATCCTGTTTTATCAGGTATCTTCAGGACTGGCTGCAAAGCCCTCCTCTGTGGCCTAACAGGACTGCTCCTCCCTTCGGGGGTGGGGAGACCAAAGAGCCAGTCATAGAGTTCCTGTTAGAAATAGTCCCTGTTCCCCTCACTTTGGAAAACCAATTGGTTACTGAGCTACCACAGGCTACATCTGAGTGGAGGTTCTAGGTTATATCCATACATGGTCCTTGGTTGAATGTCAGTCTCAGAAAAGACCCTGTGCCCAGATATATTTGGTCCTTGTGGAGCTCCTATCCTTTCCCCATCAGACTAACTCCCCTTCTTTCTTATGATTCCCTGTACTCTGCCAAAGGTTTAGTCATGAGTCTTTGCTTTGAAAACACTGCTAGTTAGAGTCTTTCAGATGCGCTCAGTAGACTCCTGTCATACGTTCAATGCACATCCCATCTGTCTTTCTAAATGAGGATTGATCATCTTACCCCATGTCCGCTCAATTGATTATCTTTTTTAGGTGTATAGATTTCATTATGTTTATCATATCTTATAGGTCTATATAAGTGAGTATATCCCATGTTTGTCTTTCTCCTTCTGGGATATTTCACTCAGAATGATCTTTTCTAGATCCCACCATTTGCCTGCAAATTTCATGATTTCCTCCTTTTTGATTGCTGAGTAGTATTCCATTGTATAAAAATACCACAATTTCTGTACCCATTCCTCCGTTGATGGACATCTGGGTTGTTTCCAGGTTCTGGCTATTACAAATAGAGCTGCTATAAACATGGTTGAGCAAGTGTCCTTTTTGTGTACTTGAACAAACTTTGGGTATATACCTAGCAGTGGTATAGCTGGGTCTGGAGGATGCACTATTCCTATTTGTCTTAGAAAGCACCAGATAGAAACCATACAATGGAAAAAAAGACAGTGTTTTCATCAAATGGTGCTGGTGTAACTGGATGTCTAGATGTAGAAAAATGCAAATAGATCCATATTTATCATCCTGTACAAAACTAACATCCAAGTGGATCAAAGACCTCAACATAAAACCAGACACACTAAATCTGTTAGAAGAAAAAGTGGGGAAGAGCCTTGAACTCATTGGCACAGGAGACAACTTCCTGAACAGAACACGAACATCACAGGCTCTAAAATCAACAATCAAAAAAAAAAAAAAATAGGACAAATCCACCTGATTTAAATTGGAAAGCTGCTACTGCTGTTTTGTCTTTCTCTTAATACTATTTCCCCTTCTATTTCAGGCCCAACTCTGGCATTTAATGGGAGTTCAGTAAATACTTTTTGATTGATTGAAGCCTAACTGCTTTAAAATTGTGTGCTAAACTGTAATAATAAATCAGCATCAAAAGCTAGTAGTAGATTTTCTTTTACTTAGAGAAGATCACCACCTAGTGTTTTTTAGAAAGAAACCATCTCCTTTCTCTGTATGAAACAGTTCTGTTCCAGCACTCTACCTCACCTGCAGGCATTACTATACCTATAAGGAAGTCTTAGGATTATTTCTATCTCCTTTTACCATGCTTCTAGTTCCCACTTTGAAATAGCAAGATCACTTTCATTTACCATTAAAAATACTATTCTTCTTGGGCTGTGGGTCTCTGCATCTGTTTCCATCAGCTGATGGGTGAAAGCCTCTCAGAAGACAATTGTGCAAGCATAGTAGAGTATCATCGATAGTGTCAGGGGTTGGCTCTCTCCCATGGAGTAGATCTCAGGTTGGACCAGTCATTGTTTGGCCATTCCCTCAATCTTTACTCCATCCCTACATGTCTAGTAGGCAAGATGAATTTTGGGTTGAGGGTTTTATGGGTGGGTTGGTGCGCCCCTCCCTCCACTGGAAATCTCACCTGGCTACAACAGTTGGTAACTTCAGGTCTGTGTTCCCCGCTGCTAAGAATCTTAGCTTGGTTCACCCCCATAGATTCCTGGGAGCCTTCCTTGTCCCAGAGATGTCCCCTCTGGTTTTTGTTCTCTCTCTCTCTCTCGTGCACCCCATCCCCTCACACAAACACCTTGCTCTAAGTTTTGTGGAAGAGTGGGAGGAAGAATTAGAGAAGCCAGAGAGGTCTAGTACACCGCAAAGAGATCTACAGAGTCAACGAACTTGGGTCCATGTGAGCTCACATTGACTAAACAACCAACCAAAAAGCATGCATGGACTGGCCCTATATCCCCTACACACATGTAGCAGATATGCAACTTGGTTAACTTGTGGGTCTCTAACATGTCTCTGACTCTGTTGCCTACCTTTGGATCCTTTTCCCGTAGCTGGGCTGCCTTGTCTAGCCTCAATGTAAGAGGATGTGGTTAGTCTTGCTGAGACTTGAGGTACCAGGATGAGTTGTTAACCCGTGGGCTCCTCCCGTTCTCTAAGAAGGAGAGGGAAGAATGGGGGACAGCATCTGTGAGTGGGACTGGGAGGAGAGGCGAGAGGGGAGCTTGGGTATGGCTGTAAATAAATGAAACTAAATACCGCTCTCCCTCAATATCTATACAGCCCAACCACATTTTCTTACTTAGGTTCTCACCAACTCAGTGCACATTATTCTAACGTGCAGAGGGTAGATGCCTAAACCTGAGGGCTTTCCAAAGATCCCAAAGTTTACAGCAGGCCAGAATGAACATCAACCTTGTCCCCAGGACTCCCAAACTAATGACAATGGGAGATCAGGAATAAACATCTTAAGTTTCTTGGTCCTTGAGAAGCAAATTCTGTTTTCTAAAATTCCATACAAGATTAATGGAAAGTCAGTCACAGCAATGGCTTTTTATTTCCTTTATCTCCCCTTCTTCATTTTCCCATTCCTCTACCTTCTCCTTCACACTGGATAAACTACTTGTTCATGAGCAGTGTCTGCTAGTAGGAAAGCACTAAGACATTCTTACTACATGGTCTCACATTCAATTCTTTTGGCTAAGAAAGATGACAGGATAGAACTGTGCCATGACAGGTTCATCACCTTCTAACAACCCTCAACCTTGGGCCATGATTTTATCACAGGAATGTTAACTGAGATTATAATGTTTAAACTTCAACTTACTACTGTATTACCCACATGAAGAAGACTGTCAACCAATTACTTAAAATTGATGTTGGGCATAAATATATATTAATAAAAATTTTATATGCAAATATTAATTTCTCATACTCTCCATTATGAAAACTTTTTCAGTAAAATTCAAATACATACTTCTGATCTACTACACCATTGAAAAGCTATGTCACTAGGTAAGAATGCATTAGAAAATTGAGTATGAGTTTAGTAATATTAAGATAGTTATGTCCAAGATTTGTACTTCACCACATTAATGTTTTAACAAATAAAACTATTACAAATTGGTTATTATGGAATTTTAAATTTATATCTAAAGCTGCATGCTTTTATTCTATTTCTATTTACTCCTTTCTCCACAAAATAAAATGTGATTTTCAATTGATTTTCCTTCAAAATTATGCATTCATTTTTTTTTGTTTTTTTATCACTATAAATCACACTGAGCAAAAAAAGTGTTTATAACAAAGTATTATTACATGGAGAGAAGTTTCCAGTCAAAGAATAGTATATAATATTAATAGAGAAAATGGGTAACTTTGGAACACTACAGGTTGAATGGAGCATGAATGTTGTCTCTCAAGAGCTACAAAGATTCTAGATAACAAAAGCAAGGAAAACTAGGCATAGGCAGCATAGGCCAATTGTCATAGTACAAAATGGCGCTATTCAAATATACTCCAATAATCAAGAGGTTCAATACAGTGGATAGAGATGGGCACATAGTATCTTCCTAGGTCTGAAAAGGACCGTGAAGCCTGGGTTTAAGCAAAACAGAGAACAGATCTACAGTTACAAGGCAGATAGTGACCGGCAAGGATCAGTTTTAGGCTCTAATCACAATCCTAATTAAGCACCCCTAGATGAAGAATAGGACTTAACTTCTAGGAAGAATTGGAACATAAACCAGGAATTAAGCGCAGCAAGCTTGTTGAAAGCTACAATACATGCCTCGAAGCATACCCTAATTTCATATACTATACCTGCAATACCTAAATATATGCAATGTAAGCAAATGGGCTAGATTCAGGACAAGGGTTTATTATCTTGATATGGACTATTAAATTTCTTAAGGTTAAAGAACCTTCAGAGAGCATTGAGTTTTGTAGGATACTTCAAAACACAGAAATACTGCTTGCTCAGAAATGTGAATCTTAGGAATAGCACATCTTTCAAATCGATAATTCTGGCCTGAATTGAACACAAATAAAAGACTCATGCCATATCTAGATAATATTCAGTGATATATTTATTTGTTCAGATTATTGTTTATACATGATCTAAACAGGTCCCAAGTATTCCAGGATATATCAGCCATGATCAAGGGATGAAACTAATTTCAAGATCTACTCTTGGCAAAAACACAAATGAAGTACATCCTGTTTTTTACAGTAGTAATCCTACATTTAGTTGCAGCAAGAATTTCTCTCATTGAAATATCTTTCTCTGACTTACCTTTTTAATGAAAAAAGAGGGAGACACTAAAGGAACATCAGTTAAGTGATATTAATTGCCTTCTATTTTAAGTTTGAAATATTTTTAAATCACTTTTCTTTCCTTTTTTGTTTGAGAATTTGTACATGAATATGTGTTTTGATCAAATCTACCTCCATTCCCTCCCCTCCAATTCTTCTCCTGTCTCTCATCACATATTCACAGTACTATATTACTGTAATCTCAGAAATTCGGAGGTAGAGCAGGGCATCAAAAGTTCAGTCTTTCTCAGCTACATAGTGAGTTTGAAGCCACCCTGAGCTACATGGGTCCCTGTCTCAAAACCTTAATGAAAACCTAAGTGAAAAACAGGACACAACTCACACGTCCAATTAAATAAATTTGGTAAATCTCCATAAAAATTATTTAAAATATTATTTAACATCGCAAGTTTAAAAGTCCACATAATATGATCTTGATTTAAACTGAGCACCAAACTATATAGATGTAATGAACAAGTATGCTTAAAACATAGAAAATGTTAACCAAAACTCACAGCAACTATGACTTCATGTACAAGGTCTATAAAAAATTAAGCTATCCAAAATTCTATCATGGGTGGGTAAGGAACTCACCAAGTTCTACCCATAGCTGAGGAGCTATCAGTCAGTTTTGGACTGCTAAGGAAGTAGAGTCAGTGTTCTTCAGAGGTGAAGCCCAAGAGGCTACCCATGCCTCAGTAAATGTCTTTTTATTTAAAAAAACTTTCTCAGACAATTAGGAGTAGTGCTACCTCAAGACCCAGCTATACCACTCCTAGGCATATACCCAAAATTTGCTCAAGTACACAACAAGGACATTTGCTCAACCATGTTTATAGCAGCTTTATTTGTAGTAGCCAGAACCTGGAAACAACCCAGATGTCCATCAACTAAGGAATGGATACAGAAATTGTGGTATTTTTACACAATGGAATACTACTCGGCAATCAAAAAAGAGTAAAATGTGGAATTTGCAGGCAAGTGGTGGGATCTAGAAAAGATCATTCTGAGTGAAGTATCCCAGAAGGAGAAAGACAAACATGGTATATAGTCACTTATATAGACCTACAAGATATGACAAACATAATGAAATCTACACACCTAAAGAAGATAATCAAGAAAGCAGACACGGGTGAAGATGATCAATCCTCATTTAGAAAGACAAATGGGATGTGCATTGAACGTATGACAGGAGTCTACCGCAGAAGGCATCTGAAAGACTCTACCTAGCAGTGTTTCAAAGCAGACACTAAGACTCATAACCAAAATCTCGCAGAGTACAGGGAATCATATGAAAGAAGGGGAGTTAGTATGATATGGAAAGGATAGGAGCTCTACAAGGACCAAATATATATCTGAGACTGGCACTCAACCAAGGACCATGTATGAATATAACCTAGAACTTCTGCTCAGAAGTGGCCCATGGTAGCTCAGTAACCAAGTAGTTTCCCAAAGTAAGGGGAACAAGAACTATTTCTAACAGGATCTCAAGGGTAGGCTCTTTGACCTCCCCACCCCCCCAGGGGAGGAGCAGTCCTGTTAGGCCACAGAGGAGGACTTTGCAGCCAGCCCTGAAGATACCTGATAAAACAGGGTCAAATGAAAGGGGAGGAGGTCCTCCCCTATCCGTGGACTTGGAAAGGGGCAGGGAGGAGACCAGGGAAGGAGAATGGGGTTGGGGAGGGAATGAGGGATCGGGATACAGCTGGGACACAGAGTTAAGAAAATGTAACTAATAAAAAAAATAAAATTAAAAAAATTAAATTAAATTAAAAATACTTTTTATACAATATTATTTGATCATGTTTTCCCATCCTTCAGAACCTCTTCGCCTCCATATAAACCTAATAGTATGCTCACTCTAGCTCCCTAGTGCTCGCTCTCTCTCAAAGAAAACCCTACAAAAAAAAATCAAAACAAAACAAATGAAACAACAACAACAAAAAAAAACCCACAAAGGAAAACAAAACATTGAGTTACTTTTGTGTTGGATAATTATACTTGGTCATTGAGGCCTGCCATGAACTGTGGTTGATATACCCAATGTCATTACATTGGAGAAAGCTGACTTTCCCTTTGCCAGCTGGTATCAGTTGCAGAGTTTCTTGGCTAGGGGTAAGACTCTGTCTTAGAGTTTCTATTGCTGTGAAGAGACACCATGACCTCAGCAACTCTTATAAGGAAAACATTTACTTGGAAGTGGCTTATAGTTCAGAGGTTTAGTCCATTATTATCATCGCAGGCAGTGCTAAAAGGTAGCTGAGAGTTCTATATCAAGATCTGCAGGCAGCTCAGAGAGACCGTCCAACTGGGCATAGCTTGAGCATCAGAGACCTGCTCCAACAAGGCTATACCTCCTAATAGTGTCACTATCTATAGGGCCATGGGGGGTATTTTCGTTCAAACCACCACAGACTTCATGTCTACTTCACACTTTAGAACCTTGTCTGGCTTGAATCTGTGCAGATCTTATGTATGTTATCCCAGTCGCTAAGAGTTCATATGTGTATCAGATCTGTTGTGTCTAGAAGACACTATTTTAATGGAATCTTCCATTCCGTGGCTCTTACAATCTTTTGTCTCCTCTTCTGAAGAGATCCGTGAACCTTGAAAGAAGGTATTTGACAAAAACATTCCATTTAGGACTGAGTGTTCCAGTGTTTCTCACAGTTTGTACATTTTCTAGTTGTGAGTCAGTTTGTTAAAGGAGAACCTTCTCTGATAAAGGTTGAGATAGAAACTGATCTATAGGTATAGCCATATGTCATTAGGGGTCATTTTATTGCTTTGTTCTTCTAGCAAAACAATAGTGGTATGTTTTCCCCTAGGCTTATGACCAGGTCTCAGGTTCTTGGCTACTTTGTCAGTGTCAGTTTTGGGTTTCATCATACAGAATGAACTTTAAAACTTATTGAAAAGGGGTTGGTTACATGCAAAGCACTTGGGATGATGCTTCTATTTGAGAATCGGCTCACTGTTTCTGTGTTCGATGTTAAAAGTAAGTAGTATCATCAGCAATAGGACCTTGACATCCCACTGTGGATGACAACCAATAGCCTTGGCAATGGGATGTGATGTATGAGGGAATCCCATCGAATGCCTTTGACCAACGACTCAATAAGACATAAACCATTCCTGGCCCTGAAAATTTTACTTGGTGGCGCAATATGTCTAGTAGGGGCATATTTCCTTTTAAATTCCTTTCATATATGCGTATATTCTAGGAAGTTTCTACAGTAGTAGGTTTCCATATAGGTTTTCAAAAGGACTGTAGTGTTATTTGGCCCTTTCCATATTTCCCCACTTATCCTTCATTCCCATTCCTTTACCAATTTAACCTTCTTATTCTAGTTTCCACTTCATCTCTCTATAACACTATGGTCTATTTTCCCTTACTTGCAAGAACCTCTCATCTCCTCTTGTTCTGTACTAGGTCCCTAACCTCTGGGATTATTCAGATTGAAGCACATATATTGAAATCTCAAAAGCTAACATATATGTATAAGACAAAACATATAATATGTGTCTTTGGGGATCCAAATCACCTCACTTATAATGATATTTTTTCAAATAGCATAATTTCATTTTTAACAATTGAGTAATATTCTATTGTGTAAATGTACCACGTTTTCATTATCTGTTCATCAGTTGATGGACATCTAGGCTGTTTCAAATTTTGGTATTATAAATATAACAGAAATAAAAATGGATGTGCAAGTATTTTTGTAGGATGTAGAGTCCTTTGGGTATATGGCCAAGATTGCTATAGTTGGATCTTGAAGTAGATAGATTCCCATCTTCCTGAGGAACCTCTAGACAAATTTCCATAGTAGCTGGACAAGTTTGCATCCCCACCAGCAATAGACAAGTGTTCCTATTTCCGTGAATCCTCACTGGCATGAGCTATCATTTGTTTTATTGATCTTATCCATTCTGGCTGGTGTAAAATAATATCTCAAAGTAGTTTTATTTTGAATAATGCTGTTGAACATTCTTCAAGTGTTCCTAAGGTAAACAGTGAGGTGTTTTATCTTTTGAGAACTCTCCGCTTAGTTTTATACCCAATTTTTAAATGGGTTCTTTGTTATTTTGGTATTAAGGGTTTTTTGTTTGTGTTGTTGTGATGATAGTTCTTATTTTTGTTTTTTGTTCTTGTAATGTATCTATTCTAGATATTAATTCTCTATCATGTATATAATAGGTGAAAGGTGTTTTCCCATTCTGTAGGCTGCCACTTTTTCAGAATGATGGTGTCCTTTGCCATACAGAAGCTGTTCAGTCTCATGAGGTCCCATTAATTATTTGTTCTTAGTGTCTCTACTTACAGTGTTGTGTTCAGAAACTATTGTCCTGTGGCAATGAGTTCAAGGCTATTCTCAATTTCTTTTCTGTTATATTCAGCATATCTGGCATGTTGAAGTTTTTAATCCATTTGGAGTTTAGCTTTGTACAGGGTGAAAAGTATACATCCGTTTGAATTCTTCTACATTCAGCCATCCCATTTGGCCATAGATCCGTATCATCTTATGAAGATGCTACCTTTTCTCTAGTGGGTATTTATTTTTTCTTGGTTACAAAATCAGGTGTCCATGTGTGGAATGATGTCTGAATCTTCTGTTCAATTCCACTGAGTAATGTTTTTTTTTTTTTTTTTTTTTTTTTTTACGGCAATACCATGCTGGTTTTTTATTATTATAGCTCTGTAATACAACTCAATGTCCAGGGTGGCTATATCTCCAGAATTTTTTTTTTATTTTCCAGGATTATTTTAGCTACTCTGTGTGTGTGTGTGTGTGTGTGTGTGTGTGTGTGTGTGTTTCCATATGAAGCTAAAAGGTTTTTTTTTTCAATTTCTGTGAGGAATTGTGTTGTAATTTTGATGAACTTTCCACTGAAAGTGTAGATTACTCTTTACAAGATGGCTATTTTCACAAAATAATTTCATGAGAGTGAAAAAGTCTTTTCATCTTCTGATATATCCTTCATTTTATTTCTTCAGTGTTTAAAGGTTATATTATACAAGCCTTTCACTTGCTTACTTAGAGTTACACCAAGATATTTTTGAGCCTATCATAAAGGCACTATTTTCTTCATCTTTCCCCTCAGTCGATTTGCCATTTGTTGTGTATAGGAGAGCTACTGATTGTCATGTATTAATTTCTATCCGGTTTATCGAAAGTGTTTTTCAACTATAAGAGTTAGCTGGTAAAGTATATATGGTCACTTATGTATACAATCATATCATCAGCAAATAAAAGTACTTTGACCTTCCTGCCTATAGAGGCATTGCAGGTGTTGCTGCTGTGTCATGTGTACATCATTGGATGGCGGAGAGGAGCGAGGCTATGTCTATGCTCAGTGTTCAGAGCTCAGAACAGAAACTCATAATACCATTCCTTAGACAACCTCAGACACTAAGAGACTGCATGCATCACTAAGAGGAGCTAGTAAGTGGTAGATAAATGGAAGAGAAAGAGAAACAGAAGGAAGTGAACACAATGAAAAGAGGCAGAACTGGAGACTTGAGGGTAGTGAGGAACAGCCTGGTGTGAACAGCTCTTGATACTGTCTGGAACCATGGTAGAGTCCTGGTCTGTGCTCCCACCAGGGCTCACATCTGTGTCTGTGGGCCTGCAGCAGCAGGAGTCTGTTACCACCACATTCCAGGCATATATTTCTGAACTATGCTGCCTCTTGGGGACATGCTGATATCATAGGGCTGTGCAGAACTGTCCCTACTCCTCACCTTGGCATTGTGGAGAGCTGGTCCTGGGACATGAGAGCAGGAGAGCTGACCCTGACCCTAGCAAACTACCATACTAAGGAGAGTGGAACCCACACATTGTAGGAGCTGTGGGTGAGCTGGCCCAAAGTATTTGAGCCTGGAGAGCTGTCTCTGCCACTCATCTCAGCGTGGTGGCATGGATAAAGGAGAGATACCCTCCTTCCTCTACCCCTACCACCTCTGGCATGTGAGAGACTTGGCCCTGAGGTCATGAGAACAGGAGAGCTGTCCCTATCCCTCACCAGCTACAGCATTCAGGAGAGCAGGCCTTATACCTCTCCTGGGCAGCACAGTAGAGGTAATCCTGGTGATGAGGGTATGGGTGAGCTGTCCAGAAGGGTTTGAGTATGGAAGAGATGGCCCTGCCATTTTTCCTCCATGCAGTGACATCGGTGAGAGTGAGATGTTCCCCTCTTGCCCCTTGACACTTTTGGTAGGCAAGATTGCTGGCCCCAAGGTCATCAGAGAGGAAGAACCAGGCCTGCTTTTTACCTACTACAGAACTTGGGAAAAGCAGGCCATGTATCTTGCCTTGGTAGTTATAGAAAAGCTGGTCCTGGACGTGAAGATTACAGGTAAGGCCACCTGAGGGTGTGAGCATGGAAATGCTGCCCCTGACTCTTGTTTGCTGTGCAGTGGCATAGGCAAGGAAAGGATTCACTCCACTTGCTTTTGCCCTCACTACCAGTGGTGAGAGGGAGAGGTCCTAATAAGGTCATGAAAGCAAGAGAGCTGACCCTGCCCTTCACCTGCTGCAGCGCATGGGAAAGCAGGCCCTGCACGTCACCTGAGCAGCACAGTAGAGATGACTCTAATGGCAGAGGCATAGATGAGCCAGCCCCAGGGGTGAGTGTGGGACAGCTGGCTCTGCACCTTCTCTACCATGTGATTTTATGGGTGGCTGCATGGGTGAGGGAGAGGTACCCTCTTCTATCCTTTCCCCTTGCCACCTACAACAGGTGGGAGACCTGACCTTGGGATAATGAGAGCAGGAGGTCTGTCCCTGGCCCTCACTGCTGCAGCACTTGGAAGAGTTGGTTCTACACCTCACCTGGGCAGCACAGCAGAGCTAGCCATGAATGTCAGGGTTGCACATGAGCCAACCCTGTGAGTGTGAGCATGGGAGAGCTGGCCCTGCCTCTTGTCTGCTGTGTGGTGGCACAGATTAGGGAGAGATATCCTCCCTTGTCCCTCACCACCTACGGCAGGTGGGATAGCTGGCCCCACCTGGGGTCATGAAAATGGGAGAACTGGCCGTGTCACTAATAGGCTGCAACACAGGAAAGTGGGCCCCACACATCACTTGGGCAGCATAGTAGAGCTGGCTCTGGTTGCAGGGGTTGCATGTGAGCTGAGAATGGGAGAGTTGGTGGGCCAACTAGCTCAGATACCTCTAAGAACTAGATCCAGGTATTTGAATTGGCCCACCCCCAATATCTACCCTATCAATGAACTGCTGGAGTGCAGAAAGTGGCCAGTACTACATATCCAAACTAAAGTATCTCCACAACACATGTCAACAACAGGATATCCAAGAAGAGTCCCAGTGAGGTTGCAGTATTGATAGAGTAGAAGAAGCCAGAGGCCTCATACCAGACCACAGAGTCATTGAAATGAACAATTGCTCCTCTACAATAAAAGATCTTCTGGAGATATCTCCATCCCTGATCTTAAGCTGTACTATAGAGCAACAGTTATAAAAACTGCATTGTACTGGCATAGAAACAGAAGGGTGGATCAATGGAACCGAACAGAGGACCCAGAAATAAACCCACACACTTATGGACACCTGATCTTTGACAAAGATGCCAAAACCATACAATGGAAAAAAGATAGCATCTTCAACAAATGGTGCTGGTCTAA